>NW_025319066.1:0-300000 GCF_017639315.1 Drosophila ananassae
TATGCACTCATAGCAATCATCGACTTCAAACTTGCCAAAAGTTTTTGGACATGACTCCGAATGAAAGAATGCAAAGAATAACAAGGATGAATGCCTGCACCAACTGTTTATCTCTATACCATACAGTAAACTCATGCAAATCTAGGTTCTCATGTCATGTGTGCAAAAGGAATCATCACACAATGCTGCATAATACATCCACGCGAACAAGCGCATCCACAACCTGCCAAAGTACAGCACCTTATGTACTACTAGCAACCGCACAAGTAGAAGTCCAAGGTCCTACTGAGGCACGACACCCATGCCGCGCAGTATTCGATTCCGGATCACAAGTAAACTTAATTTCTCAGGAATTGGCAGACAAACTCGGAGTCCAATCAGCACCATCCGACCTTACGATAAGGGGCATAGGAGGCACAAAACAAGCGACCTCCCGAACAGTACTAAATATGTTCTCATTAACCACAAACTTCAAAACACAACTTGTGGCTTACGTACTACCAGAAATCATGACGAATCAACCATCTGAGTCAATCATGCGGCCGAAAAATATTCCACCAGAACTGCGTTTAGCAGAACCCAAGTTCAATCAGCCACAAGGGATCGAGTTACTGCTTGGGGCCGAGTGTCTCCCACAACTCATCGAGCCGCTACATATAAACCTAGGACAAGGACAACCATTACTTCAACGGACCCCATTAGGATGGATTATATCCGGACCAGCAACAACCAGTTCTGTGGTTCACACAAATCCACCTGTAAGCAGTGCACTATAAACCATGGAGGAACCAAAAATCGATAGACTGCTCGAACAGTTTTGGAAGTTAGACACCCTCGATGAAAACAAAAGGGGTCTGACCACGGACGAGAAGTTATGCGAACAGCATTTTATAGAAAACATAGAAAGGAGGGCAGACAAAAGATTAAGTGTACGCTTACCATTTAAAGAAGATCCACAAACATTGGGAAATTCCCACCCAATGGCTTATCGCCGTTTCTATGCATTGGAAAAGAGACTTCAACGGGATCCTGATCTCCAGAAACAATACGTACAATTCATGGATCAATACGAGGAACTAGGGCATATGACTAGATTAACAACCAAACAACTAACATCAAACCATTATGTCATTCCACATCATTGTGTACTAAAACCTGATAGTAGTACTACCAAACTCCGGGTTGTGTTTGACGCGTCAGCGACAACGACAAGTGGAAAAAGTTTAAATAATCTATTACGGATTGGACCAACAGTTCAAAGCGAATTACTATCCATTCTCTTACGGTTCCGATCTTATCAATATGTGTTTACATCAGACGTAGAGAAAATGTACCGGCAGATTATGATACATCCAGATGACCGAAAGTTTCAAATCATATTATGGAGACGTAACCTCATGGAACCACTAAAATATTATCAACTAAACACTGTCACTTATGGCACGGCAACTGCTCCATACTTGGCCACCCAATGTTTGCAATACTTGTCGGACACAGCACCTGAGCATTTGTCCCAGGGTGCGGCTGCACTTCGACAGGGTTGCTACGTAGATGATTGTCTGACCGGAGGTCACACCATAGATGAAGCACTAATCAAGAGGGATCAACTAATACAACTTTTGGGAGAAGCGAAATTCAAACTAAGAAAATGGTGCGCAAACCACCCAGCGTTATTAGCAGACATTCCCGAAGAAGACCAAGAAATGACTCTTGATTTCAGCAATTTTACTGAACAAACCGTCAAAACGCTCGGAATTATTTGGGATCCACCCGGAGATTGGCTCCAAGGACGCGCGGCGACAGAAGACACAGGAGTCATCACTAAAAGAATTGTGTGTTCTGAACTAGCAAAAATCTTCGACCCTCTAGGATTGTTTGGTCCAGTGTTAACAACGGCAAAGATAAGGATGCAACGATTATGGGAGTTGAAGATCGACTGGGACACGGAACTGGGTTCAGAACTCACCCAGCAATGGCAAACATTCAGACATGATGTCCAAATCCTGACAACAATAAAAATTCCAAGATGTGTACTACCAGCTGACACATCCGGAGGCATTCAATTACATGTATTTGCAGACGCATCAGAAGCAGCATATGGGGCAGTGGCATATTTGCGATCAAGGGATAAGACAGGCAATATTATCACAAGATTGCTATGTTCAAAGGCCCGAGTAGCGCCCCTGATGAAACAGACCCTGCCTCGCTTAGAACTCTGTGCAGCGGTATTAGCAGCTCAAGTCACAAACAGAGTAAAAACCGATCTTAACATAAGCCTAGAAGCAATACATTTATGGTCAGACTCATACATTTATGGTAAAATGGATTAACGCCACTGCTTCGTCATTCCAAACGTTTGTGGCGAACCGAGTCGCCCAAATTCAAGAACTAACAGACCCAGAGTGGTGGAGACATGTCGCATCAACAGAGAACCCTGCAGATATTCTCTCCAGAGGGTGCACGGCAGCTCAATTAAGAGATTCAAGGCTTTGGTACGCCGGACCGCCATTCTTGGGGCAAGATCCCGAGTCCTGGCCTAAATTCCACTCAACAGGAATATACAATGCGAATGAAGATCAAGAAAGAAAGAAGGAGGCTGTTTGCAGCGTAGTCAATAAATCTGACGACTGGATGGAACATATTAACCACCATGGATCATTCGATACGATGTTGCAGATAATAGGACGAATGCGGCGATTCATTTTCAATTGCCGCAACCCAGAGAAGAAGAGAACGGGACCATTGTCACCAGGAGAGTTGAATGAGGCATTAGGAGTGATAATACGGGAAATACAGGTACAACTCTTTCCAACATCCATGCTACAACTCAAGAAGACGAAAACTGTAGGGCCAAACGATCCACTACGTGCCCTAGATCCGTTTATAGACACAGACGGAATAATTCGAGTAGGAGGACGACTACAAAACGCAGCATTATCATATGACGCCACACATCCCATGTTATTATCTCCAACCCATCCATTGACAATACTCCTGTTTCAATGGAAACATCAGCAACTGGCGCATTGCGGACCACAGGCATTATTATGCAACGTTAGACAACGATTTTGGTCACTAAGAGGAAAGGAATTGGCTCAAAAAACAGTAAGCCGTTGTGTCAGATGCTGCCGGACTCGACCAAAATTGTTGAATCAAATAATGAGTCCATTACCAGCAGATCGAGTTCAACAACATAGACCCTTCAAGAATTGCGGAGTGGACTACTGCGGGCCCTTTTGGACTCACTATAAAATCCGAGGAAAACGACCACATAAGGTGTACCTAGCCGTGTTTTGTTGTTTTTCAACCAAGGCAGTGCACCTAGAGGTGGTAACCGATTTGACGACCCAAGCCTTCCTGGCAGCACTAAAGAGATTTTGCGGACGCAGAGGACTACCATCAAAAATCTATAGTGACAACGCAACAAATTTCGTTGGAGCCTATAACGAATTATCAGAAGTAAAGGAAGCAATCTTCGCCGAAGAAGCACAAGCAATGATACACAAGACTTGCGCGAAACTGAGCATCGAATTCAAATTCATACCACCTCGGGCACCCCATTTCGGAGGCCTGTGGGAAGCCGCGGTAAAATCAGCAAAGCACTTATTGAAACGAACGCTATATACCGCCACACTAACTCATGAAGAACTCGAAACCATAGGCATTGATGTTGAAGCCATTCTAAATTCTCGCCCGTTGACGTCTGTCTCTTCCAGCCCAAGGGATCTTACGGCATTAACGCCAGGGCATTTCCTGATCGGGGAACCTCTTACGGCATCACCCGACATTCACCAATCAAGACGACGCACAGGGTTACTCACTCGGTGGAAGCGCCTCGAACACTTACGAAAGGAATTTTGGACACGTTGGAGCCACGAGTACCTACACGAACTACAGAATCGATCAAAGTGGACAAGAAGTTGTAAGACGGTAAAGATTGGCGATCTAGTCATAATAAAAGAAGACAACATCGCTCCGTTGAACTGGCCCCTCGGACGCATCGTCGCAGTACATCCCGGAAAAGACGGCGAGATCCGAGTTGCTGAAATACGAACAACGGCAGGCAATATAACACGAGCTATACACCGACTGGCGGTGTTACCAATCAACGATAAGAAGGAGGAACCCCAATAATATCAAAAGAAAAAAAAAAAAAAAAAAAAAAAAAGATGGGGAACATGCTTGTCCTAACAATGATACTCGTCTGGGTGATGCCCGGACTACCATTACCCATCTCCACAACATCAGAACTGAAGACCGTCAACCCTGTGGTCATCACTCCAATCAACAATGTGACCGGGACCATCGTAGAAGCCACCGATAGGATAGCAGTCAAATCTGCGGAGTGGACACTCATCACATTCTTTGACCTCAGCCAATTGGCACAAGAAATTGAGACTGTCAAAAAGGGTATCCAATCCATAAAACAATGGTGCTCAACGGCATATGAGGTTTGCCCCACGATCATACAAACATTGCAGCAGGAGGTAGCAGAAATCCAAGATGCCGATCAGTTAATGCATCATCAACGACAGAAACGCGGAGCACTGAACATCGTTGGAAATATCGCGAATGGTCTGTTCGGAGTACTCGATGATCAATATGCCAGACGGATGGAAGAGATTATTAGCAAACTACGAGCCCAAGAAGGCGTCACACATAAAATAGTGGAGAACCAGACGTCAATTCTGGACACAACCATCAACATTATGAGGAGGACGACGATCGAAACTCAGAAGAGGATGCCGGACTTAGAAGCCAGTCTAGCCAGAATCAAGATAAGAAGCCATGCGGCGGATAGATATCTTCCGCATGCAGTCTCCGAATTGGTCGTCGTGGCAAATCACATTCGGCGGGTCCAGGATGCTGTATTGAACGTGTTAATCGGGGCACATGAAGGAAAACTAAGCCCTGCATTGGTGTCAGTGGAACAAGTAAAACAGGTGATCACAAAAATCCAAACACACCTGCCACCGGGAAGACGATTACCCATCACCAGTGAAACAGCACGAGACTTATATCGACTGGCGACCACTAGAGTACAAGAAACCGAGGATTTATTGATGTTTCATACAAGCGTTCCGTTAGTCGAAGAAGATGAATTCACAGTATATCGGATGGAGCCAATTCCACAAATAACGAGAGAAGGCCTGGTGATAACCAAGACGGAAACAGGATATCTAGCAATAGATGATCATCGGAAACACCACTTCGCGATCAATCAAGAACACCTTAGGCAGTGTATCAGCATGACGAACGGAATTAAGGTATGCGATTTTAAGCAGACGCTCTTTGGCCCGGACGCCCATCAACTCCCGTGTACAATGGCAGCCTTAGCAAAACATCAGGCAGGAGAATGTAAGCCAGAGCCAATCAAGGGAACCAGTTATTGGGTTCAATTGACAGAGCAAAATGCTTGGATTTTTGGGACCACGAAACCAATAACAATGACTTATGTCTGCTCGGCCGAAAAGGATCAAGTCATCATCGAAGGCGTTGGAAAAATGACAATCAGGCAAGATTGTGTGATCCAAAGTCCGACCATCACGTTATTGGGACGAGCGCAAGTTAACTCATCAGGAACAGTAAAGATGTCAGGAGGTTATGTGCACGAGTGGCCATCACAGGAAAAAATAAAGACAACAGAAGGTCAATTGGAGTCAACGTTGGATCAGCTAGACCGACTACATGCAGAGGTGCAGGGATTAAAAACATGGACGAAGCAGGCACAGGAGGATGTGGACAGCGAGACAGACTGGAATCTGGCGCATCAATACTCCGGAGTAATAATGTTAGGAATAGCAATCCTCGTAGCCGCATGGGCAGGATATACACGGTGTGTCTGGAAAGACACCTCAGCAACCAACCAGAGGACGATACCAGCCCAAGGAGAAGGGTTCCAGCTGATCGAACAACATCTAGCAGCAGTAACACGGGATGGACATCACAGGAGATTCGAAGTCTACGACCCAGGGACGTCTCAGTAAAAGGCAAGCAAGAAAAACATAGTTATAAGGAAAATTTATTAAGTTAAGAAGCATCGCCATCAATGGTACCCATCGAAGAGTGACCACTATCAGTAGAAAGGTTGTCATCACTATCCCAAGCCGAACGACGACTAAGGCGCCTCCGGGCAATTCGGCCAGCTGGACGGAACTGCACGAGAATCAGGTCGCGATCCTCCATCCCTAGAGAGGCAGGGGTACCGCGGCGAGGCATGATACGGCCAGCGTACCAGAAGTGGACATCGGAGTTACGCAATCGAAGACTGCGACAATATTCATCCATAAATTTCGATATGCAGGAGTCCCGTTCGTGATAGGACCATTTCGTGCGACCGTAATACGGACCAATAACCTGAAAGAAGAGCAACGACATGATCGACAGAGATGTCATGTCGTTGTGACATGTCACAAAATGACATAACAGCCTCTATTATTGAGTACCTCAATGGGGGGGGAGAATGTTGGCACCTATTGCCAAGACCTACTACCCTAGATACACACTAGTAATTTGATCCAATACACATCAGCAATACAACCCACTAACCTATTAAGTACACCTAGTAATAATTAGCAATAAGCATAAATCAATATTCAACCTAATAACCCAGCACTAGTAGACGGCGCCGCAAGAAGAATGACCAACTGACCAAAGCAAGCCAAAAACCAGCGAGCTAAGCCGAAATGCATGAACAAGCAGTACATGACCAAACAATCTGAGTCAGCAGACTCAGAGGTGGTTAACCCTGGCATTAACATTAGTTTTATCACGTCCATAACATTGACCTTCCTTAGATTTAAGTATGTATAATTTAGCATCTTATATAAGAATTGTTCTTCTGAAATAAAGATAGTTGCGAAATCAGAACCACTCGTCTCGTTACTCAGTGTTGAACCTCCGGCACTTAAAACTGACCTATATCACGTGATCCTGTGTCAAACGGTTCACAAGGTAGGACGCTCTACCATTATCTACTTCGCGTGGATCCAGTGTAACCGGACCACAAGTAGAATCCGCGGCATACCAGTCTACTTCGAGTGTTGCTCCCGTGAAACGGACCGTCAGTAGACCCCGCGCTACCTAACTCCTCCACGACGACCACGACGAGACCCCGCGGCATACCAGTCTAGTTCGAGTGTTGCTCCCGTGAAACGGACCGTCAACAGACCCCGCATTACCTAACCTACGTCGAGTGTTGCTCCCGTGAAACGGACCGCCAGTAGGCCCAGCTGAGAAGAAATCAGCCAACCCCCACAACCACCGGTACTTGAGGAAAACCACCCAGGACTTCAAGCACATCAACTCCAGCCTGATCATAGCAAGCACAGCCCCTTGCATAATTCAGGTAAATTTAGTCAGATTAGTTACATTCTTTGACTACGACTCCGGGACCTACCGTTACTCCCGCGAGTTCAAGTTTGACATAGTTGCCGCATTACGCTCTACGGACGAACAACTTCTTCCTTTACAAAGACAGTAAATATGTTGACCTATGACTCTTATGCAGAATTATTTCATGTCACAAACATTAGTTTTAATAAAGAAATTATAGAGACAGAATACAGACATATATGGAATACCAATGATAAATTATATTGCAAAATTTCTTACATTAAAAAAACTATTACTTCCTACTACTACTATTTACTTTACTATTTACTACTACTTATTACTTCCAACAAGAACTAGAAGAGGAATTAATGAAATAGGAACTGTTTTAAAATGGTTAGCTGGCACCCCGGACCATGATGATGTACTAACAATAGAAAACGAAATTAACGATCTAATTGAAAATAATAACAAACAAAAAATAATTAATTCCAAATTGTTTGAAGAGAGAAAAACGCTATCAAATTTAAAATCAGTTTTTATAAGCTTGATTACACTTGATTACTTAGGTTAGGTAAGGTTAGGGCGGTGATGCTAGGGGGACATAGAAGACCCCCCCGCTTCCACTTGAGCCGCTAGGGCTCCTTGCGTTGCCGCTGGGGCAAGGGTTTCACTTAAGTGCTACCCCCCTTCCTGTCTACCAGGGTGCATGTATGCCTAGACTTCCTGTGGCGGCCCATGGTTCCAACCTGCCTTTTTTAAAGAAAACTCTGAGAGATCGTTGGGGTCCGAGAGTTCTGCGGAGTGTTTGAGTCTGCTGCGACCAAGTGCCGGGCAGTGGTGCGTGACCGATTCCACCTCCTCTTCATCCCTGCAGCTCCTGCAATAATCATTGTGGGGGACTGCAAGCCTGGCCGCGTGTTCACCTATCAGGCAGTGCCCAGTAATTGCCCCAATCGCTAGGCTGCAGTCTGGTCTGGTGAGAGCAATAAGTCTCGCTGATCTTTTCTGAGAGCGTGTCGGCCAGATCAGACGTGAGGTTCTAAAGGTCTGGAGATTACTCCATTTCCTATTGGCTGCCAGGTCAAAAAACTCCCTGCACTTTAGCCTGCAAGTAGCCAAGGGCATGCCTACAAATTCTTTCTCCGGTAGGAGAGGGTAGGTAGTCCCTGCCCTAGCTAGTTCAGCTGAAGTGCAGTTTCCCTCATGGTCCCTGTGACCGGGAACCCAAATGAGGAAGATGCCATGCTGTTCAGCCATCTCGTTGAGAGATCTGCGACAGTCATTGACTGTCCTGGAGTTGGACGAGAATCCGTCGAGTGCCTTGAGCGTATCCCGATTGCCCCTTAGTGCTGAAGATTCCAGTGCTTCCCTAATGGCTACTACTTCAGCCTGGAAAACAGTACAGTGCTCAGGGAGTCTGAAGGACTCCTTTAGGCTCAAATGTTCACAAAAGTATCCGCCTCCCACCTGGCCGTTAAGTTTTGATCCATCTGTGTAGATATGAATGGAGCCCTCCGGACCCGGTACCGGGTCCCATTCCTCCCTAGAGGGGATGATGATGCTGTAATTAGTGGTGGGTTGGTCGATGGGCACGCAGTAATCCGTACCCCCCTCAGGCATGAAGTGATGTAGGTCCAGTCTGGTATGACCAAAACTATTCTTGCTCCATAGATTCGTCTCTCGAAGTCTTATTGCTGCCAGAGTGCCTATCTTTACCCCCATCAGTTCTACTGGTAGTAGGTCAAGGATGATATCTAGGGCGTCACTAGGCGTAGTGCGTAGACTGCCTAGATTTGTTATTTTGTACTTCCTGGTAAACAGCACGAGCTCTGTCTTGGACGGATTGACTCCCAGCCCGTTCCTTTGCGCCCAGGCCGACAGAACTTTGAGCTTCCCTGTCATTAGGTTGCATAGCGTTTGTGGGAATTTCCCTACGAATGCAATAGCAACATCGTCCGCGTACGCAATGATCTTACAGCCGCCACCCTCTAAAGATCGTAGTAGGCTATTAACCGCCACGTTCCAGAGTAGTGGTGAGAGTACACCTCCTTGCGGGGTGCCCCTCTTGACGTATCTTCGAATAGTCGAACCTCCAAGAGTAGCCTCGACACTCCTGTTGACCAGGATCTGGCGTATTAGGTGAATTGATCGGTCGTCTATTCCAAGTCCCGTCAGTGCATCAATTATTGAGCACGGCAAGATGTTATTGAAGGCCCCTTCTATATCTAGAAAAGCAACAAGTGCGTATTCCTTAAAGTTGATCGCTTGCTCGGCGATCATAGTGATATCCTGCAGGGCTGATTCTGTTGATCGGCCCCTTTTGTAAGCATGCTGAGATCATGAGATGTCACTTAGGTTAATGTTTAGTTGGAGAAGGAGATTTAAGAGTCTTTCCATAGTTTTAAGGAGGAAGGATGAAAGACTTATAGGTCTGAAGTCCTTAGGGGTGCAGTGGGATGGTTTGCCCGCCTTGGGTATGAATACAACCTTCGTGCACAGCCACGCCTTTGGTACCATACCAGTACTGAAGATTTTCTTGATCCATTTCCTTAGGTTAATACCGGCCCAGGATAACTTAGCCGGTATAATACCGTCTGGGCCAGGAGATTTGAAGGGTTTAAAACTTTCTATTGCTCATTTAAGATTTTTCTCACTAAGTAGGTAGTTGAGGGAGTCCTGATGGCCCTGGCTACGCATCACCAGGGTTGTTTCTTCCGATGAGCAACCCGGGAAGTGTGGTTTCTGAACCTCTGTTACTCACTAGAAGCTTAGAGCTGAGGATAAAATCGAAGATTGACTCACCCCTCTCATTTGTGTCAGTGCTTCCCCACTGACTGTGATGAGCGTTGGCATCGCATCCTATTAGTAGGTCGATTCTCTTCCTATAGCTGTCTTCCACAAGCCGCCTGAGTAGCAAGTGCGGTGGGGGTCCTATGTGGTCATACGCCGAGCATATTCTTAGATGGTCGCCTGGGCCTTCTATCGATGCGGCTACACGATCTTCATTGCTGAAATTTGGTAGCAAGAAAATGTTAAGGCTCTTTTTTGTAAGTATGCATGCTCGCTTTTTACCTGTTACATCGGCTGTGTACAGCCTAAAATCCGACGCCCCCAAACCGAGAATCCTGTCTCCCTGGATCCAGGATTCTTCGATGAGGGCCACGTCAGCTCCACTCTCTGCGAGATGGAGCAGGAGGGCGGCGGATGCCACCTTACTGTGATAGAGATTTATCTGCAGGAATGTCAGAGACATCCTTTAGATTTTCCACCACAGTAACCTCAGACTCGGTGTCGGAGCCTAGCAGTGAGTCTTTCTCCATGCCGACGCCTCCAAAAGCCCTTGCCAAGTCACTCTCCTCTGAGGTGTACCCTTCCAGAATGTCCTCCTCCACATCTGACATTCCTTCTGGACGGACCTCTTCGGTCGGTTCCCCCAAGTCTAGCTCTTGTGCATCTATCTCCAAGTCGATGCCTTCTGGCTTACTCTTCGCATCCGACTTGTAGATCCTCACCACAACGTGCTCGAACCCGTATATAATACGGCTACCAGCACCCTCCAGGATACTCGCAGTTTCCTTATTTAAAGTGAGGACAACCTGTTTTCTTAGCCCCACTGCTTCCTCTACCTTGGCGACTCTTCAGTCCGCCGTAGGGAGTGTGGGATTGCACATCTTGAGCATGGCCAGTATGGTAGCAGGGCCCGCCGGCTTCTCTGTCCGCCATACGCGGGCCCTCGGTTTTCTGGGGATCTTGTCCACCGCCTCCAGACTGGCTCCTGGGTAAACCTCTCCAAGCGACGCAATCATGCGCTTGCAGAGGCATACAGACCTCACATCTTGGCACGCTATCACCTTGATGCTACCCTGGTACCACCCTGCGTCTTCGCAGTCCTGTGGAGGTCCTCCGCTCTTGAGCATCTCCTCCATGGAGCGCCCATGCAGCTCGTTCACCACCCTCCGCCAAAGCCCCTTGGGGATCAGGCCATCTTTGGAGCCGTGGCCAACGACCCCAATGATGGTCCTACCCTTAGTAACCTCTGCGAAGGATCTGTTGCTCTGTTGCGTCTGCACCTTTTTCGTCTTCGTTAGGGGCGCTCCACCGTCTGTCGACCTCTGCCTCTTCGCACTTTGTGCACTATCCTTGGCAGAGTCGGCTACTTCTGTCGGCTTCTTTGGATCCAGTCTCACTCCCGCTTTTGCTGGCTGAAAGTCAGGAAGCTGTTCATATGCTGTTCCACCTTGGATTGGGGTGATTTGAGGAAGGGAGTGTTCTTCTCCCCGCCCGACTACGATTCGCCAGCGTCCTCGGCAGAGACATGACCTTACCGGAACATGTTACCAGCCGCCCTCACGTGGAGAGTATAGTCGCACTACCAGCGGTGTACACAGTTACGGCACATGAAATCATGCGTTTCTCCCCCTGAAGTACCCGTTGGCTGACGGCCAATTACTTATGATTTACAAAATTTAATAGGCACAATAACTTTAGCAAAAATCGATGTATTTAAAATAAAAATTCTGAACAATGAAAATTGCTTTACATAAAGAATTGTTTATAGTTTATATAAAGTACCCGATTACAAAAAATAGATGAAACGATGGGAAATTAATTTTAAGTAATCAGTTGCTAAATGCGAAAATACATATTGCGAAGTAAATAATTTTAAAAAGGAACTATTTAACAACTACTGTATATTAGGCAAAGAGAAATATTATTTCACTCGTCTTCTAGACGGTGAAAAATCAATTTGTTATAAAATAAGAGAAGAGGAAGATATTGAAGAAGGTGCTATATTAATAAATGGAAATAATATTGTAAATGATTCTTACTTACAAGGATCATATCTTATAACATTCAATAGTACCACAATAATTAATAATGTATCATATACGAACATGGAAAATAAGATATTTAATTACATCACGGCCCATTATCCGAATATATACTTTCAAACAATTTGGAATTTATTTATTTATTCAAATTAAAAAAAACAAGAATACCATTAACACTAAATGTAATAACACTAACGTCGACATATTTAGTTTGGCTAACGATTTCAAAATTTCGAAATAATTATACCACCATAAAACCACGGCTTAAAAATATTTTTGAAAGAAATAATCTGCCAGACGAAGAAAAAGATGAAGAAAAAATCGTGGCAGAATTAAAAGTCATTTAATCTCCATCTCTGCACCATCTTTTGAATCGGGACGCTTCAACTTAGAATCAATAGCAGAAGCCTCTGCTGAATGACTCATATCCTATCTCCAAATTTCTCCTCATTGTCCGGTTCTCTTGAATCTTTTAGGACCATTGTTAAGATTCACAAATAACCCTTTTTTAGGTCTCTCTCTTTAGCCGAGTTTTGATAATAAATTGATATTGATAACGAAAGCAGGCCGAGCTTGAATAAAGTAAAAATTCGGGAGTAAGAAGTGGGTTAAGCAATAAGTCGATTTAAGAAAAAGTTTGTAAAGTTAAGAAATTCAAAAAAAAACTTTTTTTTTTTTTAAATTATTGTTAAATAATTGTTAACTTCGGAACATTTTAATTTGCATGATTTGATGGCATTTGATGGAATATTGTGATGGCCTTTCTCACATTATAAACTCCTGTCCAAGGTTTTTAAGCTTGTCGCCTGAGGATCGTTTCGGAGAAGTTAGGCAGTAGCCAGTAGGATTTATGCCGTAAGTACCTTGGATTTGGCATCTATCTCGGCATTGCAATGCGTCAAGCTGCCGTGCGTCTGGCTGCAGGCATCGTAGTCTGTTGCATTTTGGTGGCAATTCGCTAGCTCAAGGCCAACACCCCTCTCCCGAGGTTTCCGCATCTAACGACGATGATTCTCGTTTAGCGGCCGCCCTCGTTTATTCTCTCGTCCCCAAGGATCGGTTTGGTGATGTGGTGCTGCTAGCCACTGCCAATATTCTGGTCAGAAACCGCTTCGGAGTTCTACTGCCCTCCCGAGCGCAGCTCTATTCTGGCTCGCAGGTGCATTTAGTCACTTCAAGGCTGGTGGACCAGCTGCAGCTGCGGAAGATAAGGTCCCGGTGTCTGTATCCGGTATAGGTGACGCAGGGTTCTCTACATATTGGTTTTCTGTGCAAGTCAGATTGCAATCCCAATGCTATGACTACTCGGCGCAATTAACTGCGATCGTATCCTCCAACATCACAGACCATTTTCACCAGCCTCACCCAGTTGATTTGCTAATAGGAGCTGGATTTACTTTGTGATTTTTACTTTGGGTCAAATTCATCTGTCTCCTGGTTTGACCTCAATCCAAAAAACTTGGTACGTTAGGATTGATTGTGGAGGTAGAGGCCCTGACAATGGTAAGGTCCTCATTGCAGCTGAGCGGTCGGGACTGATCTGCCCAAAAGGTCCTTTACATGAGCGGTTCGATAAACTTCTTCGACAGTTCTGGGAAGAAGAAACTCGTTCTTCAAGAGGTTCAAGAGGATCCAACTGAGAGGATGGATCCGCCAAACAACAATAGTCTACTCCTGCGACGAGAATCAGTTGTCCCCGTTGATGCTGGGCGTTCTAAACGACCATAACATCGGTGAGCGTACCTCTCCAAACGGAAATAGTACCGATAACCTGGATGATTTTAACAATGAGCACCAGCAGCACCAAGGTAATCAGGAAAATAATAGGTCTATGCAACTGGAACTGCATTTTACTTCTTTGTTAATTATCCGTAACAAAAGTGGCAGGACACATATCAAAGAACTCAAGTTAAAAAAATAATTAGTGTTTATACATATTACTCTAACAGAGCTTGTTTTTACTAAAGCCTGGATTTGGAACATTAACTAAAGCACCCGAAAACGCTCGTTAGCAGAACAGAGGGAATGTTAAATCTTTTATAAATTCTTATATAAGTTTATACCCTTGCAGAGGGTATTATAATTTGGTCGAAAGTAGGATCTGACCTGAGTCGATATGAGCATGTCGGTTTCTAGATGGAGTTCCATGGAGTGGCGATATGTGCCTACGATGGAAAATCCAACTGATATCTTGTCTCGTGGTGCCCTAGAACATGTATCAATAAGGCAAATGCATGTTCTATTATCAATTTTTATGTTTATAGCTGGTGTTTCTATAATTATTTATGGTGTTTCTATAATTATTTATTTTCTAAAAAGAAGCGAATTCGTTGCAATTTAAATATTTAAAAATTTAAAATTTATAATTTAAAAATATTTAAATATTTAAAAATTATTTAAAATTTAATAAATAAATAACATTTTAACATGTAAATAAAATTAAATAAATTTTAATTTTAATTTCGGTACAAACAACGAAAACAATAATAATTAATTAATTTTCTTAATTATTTTTATTAAAAATTTTTAATTTTAAAGTAATTCTGTGAGTTTTAATTTTTTTTGTTTTATTTTTTTTTTATAATAAAAATAAATTATTTATTTGCAACCAACGAAAACAATTGTTGAGCTATCAGCGTTTTGATAGTAGCCGAATTATTAAGACGAGGTTCAATTTATAATTCAATTTATTATGGGTCAATTTAACCCCGAAAACAAATGCAGCGGCAGATCGAAACAACGCCGAATATACAAGTGCATAAACTAAGAGCTTGCGCAGAAGCTCCGCCAAAGCTCCCAAAGTTCATACGCTACAAATAACAATAAAGCGCATGCGAAACTGGGAGACAGAGAATAATATATGCTGATAACAACAGCTTATGATTATTTCATGATTATTTTTAAATGAATTTTTTGGTGGCTGCTTGGCCCAACATCCATCCCCCCATGGAAGGGTGGGCCTTTAATAACACTGTTGGAAGGGGCAGCAGTCACATCATCGCAGTGGTTATTCCGTAGCTTGTCCTCCCTAGCATAGAGCGAAGACACATCCCGTAATAATTCACCGCGCCCAGAAGCCACCCAGCCAAA
Source organism: Drosophila ananassae (assembly GCF_017639315.1). Classification (NCBI taxonomy): domain Eukaryota; kingdom Metazoa; phylum Arthropoda; class Insecta; order Diptera; family Drosophilidae; genus Drosophila; species Drosophila ananassae. Next base: position 15,258 of record NW_025319066.1, read on the forward strand.
TCGGGTATTCTGAGCAATGGGGAGCCCGTGACCTAACTGGATTTGGCCAGCCGGCAATAGGTCAAAGAATAAGCTGGCTCCAATCAGCAGGTCCACTCGCTGCGTTTTGTGGAAGTTGGGGTCATCTAGATCCATATTGCCAGGAATCCTCCAGCCCGAAGCATCTATGTCCTGGCTAGGCTGATAGTCCGTTATATGTGAAGCTACAACAGCCTCAATTTCCACTGAATACGTGCTAAGGGACTTCAAGCAACCATTAAGGGATGCTCCATCCGTTCCACTCCCAAGACGAAAAGCTGTCGTTGTTTCCGGCGAGAGTATCTTCCCACTTGGCCTTTGTGGCAGGATCCAACTTCTGCAGGATAATCTGGATAAGTAAGCATCCTTGGATCTCGGCAGCTGATCCGGAACTCATAAGAGCCCGCATATGCCCATTGAATCGATCCTATAGCTTCCGCAAAGTAGCAACAGACCCTGGCTGCAGGATCTCATTAATGTGAGACTAAAATATTAAACGCCGATTGCGCCATAGGTCAAGGGCCACATCGTAGTTCATGTCAGTAATTTCCAGAGCTCTCACCGTATCCAAGGCTGACTCGCGCAGGCATGAAATGAGCTACCGGAGCTTTTCCATTTTTGTTAGGTGAGGATGGCTGTCAATTGTGGTCTTAAAAAAGGCGCAGAAATCCGGCCACTCGGCATAGCCGCCACTGAATGTTGTCATCGGCAACGCTGGTAAGGAGGGGGCTTGTACGGCATTGGCAACACACTGGCACCGTCGAGAAGTGTGGAGTGGGCAGCGATTCTCATGGAGCGCTTGGCAACCTCCACCTGAATGTCAACTTGCTCATCAGTCGCCAGCTGCGAGAATCTCAAATACAGATTACTCCCAATCTCACTAAAATTAAGCTCCTCCAACTCTTCTTGAAGCGCGCTGAACCGCTCACGCAAACGCTTTCCACGCTTTCTCCAAACGCTGCTCTTCTCGAGGGTATCCTGGCGGTACGCCTTTCCACAGTAGGGTGGGCTCGGGTCAGCCCGGCCCGTTTCAAGTGAGCACAATATGGCCGTGAAGGTGTTGGCGATTCTCCACTTGGAGCCGCGGCCCAAGCTTCCGCTCGAGGTATCCGTCACCTACTTCTCTCCCTGTCCGACGCTGTACGGCTCGCTTAGGGTGGCCACGTCCGCCCTCGCTTCGACCACCGAATGCCGCAGGAGATCTTGCGCCGCTCTGCAGTGATTCAGATTGAGCTGAATCACTTCCATCCTGCTCTATCTTTCACAGCCACTTTGGTGTTTGGTGTCCCGCTCGCCCCACTCTGCGCACATAAACCATAAGCTATAATTGGGGCATCTGGCTATTTTATGCCCTTTTTCTCCGCAGAGGATGCAACACCCGCTCCTATCAGTAGAGCTTCTGCACTTACCAGCAATATGGCCGACTTCCAGGCATCTGTAGCACCTCGGTTGGTTCTCCCTCTCTCGGATTTGGCACACTGTCCAACCAATCCTTACTCTTCCTTTGCTCACCACCTCCGCCGCTTTCTTGCTTGGGAGTCCGATGAAGGCAATTTGAGTGTCCCTTGAGCTCCCTCGCAGGCTCCTGATCAGGACTGAGTCTCCGGCCAAACTGAACTGCTCGACCATTGCCTCGCGTATGTCCCCTTCCTTGCTGTCCCCGGACAACGCTCGCACCTCTGCAGCTCCCTGGAGCACCTTCTCGAGATTCTCCCTCATGACGTCCGTGCTGGCCACGCGATATTTGTTGAGCTCCAGTAGAAGTTTCTCGCTTGCAGTTCGGCGCACCTGCCAAACGTCTTGGCTAAATTCGTTTAGCTGCCCGTGCTGCCGTCTGGTGACCATCGCCAGGACCTCACTATTTTTAAGCCCCTTGGCTTCCACTACCAACGCGTCGGGGCGGGTGGACGTACGGGACTTCTTCCTCTTCGCCGTTTCCCATCGCGGACCTGCTTCAGCGACATTAGTTGGTGTGCTCAGCTCCGCGCCGCGGCGCTTCTGTTGTTGGGGCGGTTGGCTGTCCTTTGGGAGGGACCTAGCCTTGCGGATGTACTCATCCTGCAGATGGGTCTTCGTGCTGTCCTGACTTAGCCGTCGCCATGGCTCACTCTTCTCCGATACTGCCTTTCGCCGTATAGGCATGGTCTGCGCCTGCTTGTCGGCCATTGGGACGTCTTGCTGGCCACATCTCGAGCAAATAGCCTCCGATGTCAACCCCAGTTGACTCTCGTCGATTTGGCTGATTAGAGCACCTCTGAGTCCTTCCTGCAGCTCCTTCATCCTGCAGAACATCCTCTTCATTTTCAGGTTTATGCTCCTCACCTGCTTCTCGTGGGTTTGCAGGATGATGTCCTCCAGAATCCCCTCCGGTTCAATCAGCATGCCAGCGCAGGGCTGCTCACTTGACGCTCTAGTTTTCTTCGCCGGAGTCGCTCTTTGAGGTTCCGCTTGAGGGATCCCTCGCCCTCTTGGGGGTATCTTTTTCAGCAATCGACTCGCTTCGCACGGCGGTCCGAGCCGCCTGCAGAATGGGTGAACGCAGTATCTTCGAGCTGCTCATGAACGCTGCTGATTGCTCCTGCTGATTTTAGCTTGTCGCAGGATCTGCCGGGCCAAGCTAGCCACCGCCTCGTCAGTTGAATTTGAGATGTGTTTTGGGGCCTCCAGAATCCGTAGCTCTTTGGCCTTTGTGAAATACTCATTCTCAAGACTTAGTGCTAGCTCATGGAGCTTGGGCATCTTTTTTTTTTAAACTGGGTCCATGAGTTGGAGTCTCTCCTCGAAGTATCCATCCATGAGTTTTCGCTCTGCGGAGTCCATAGTGAAGTTTCTCATTAGCCTTTGGATGGCTATGTTGCTTTCAATGTGCTCATCAATGAGCATTTGGATTACGGGGTCTGATTCTATCTTTTTTTTTTTTTTTTTTCGACGAGTTAAATTGCGGCTGGTGTTCAGGTTGTGATCCTAGAAAAGGATCATGTCGGGGTCACCAAATGTCGGGGCAAAACCATAGATCCCGGAGTCGTAGTCAAAAAAACGTATAAAGGTTCTGAATAAAGGTACCTGGTTTCTGCAAGGGACTGATCGGGTTGACGAGGTGCTTGCTGAGATCAGGCTGGAGTGGATGTGGGGTACTTAAAGTCCTGGGCTGGTTTTCCTCAAGTACAGATGGTATAGTGGTTCGGCTGATTCCTTATCGGCCGGTCCTACTTGTGGTCCGCGTCACGGGAGCAACACTCGAAGTAGGTTGGGTAACGCGGGGTCTACTTGTGGTCCGTTTCACGAGAGCGACAATCGAAGTAGACTGGTATGCCGCGGGTTCTACTTATGGTCCGTTTCACGGGAGCAACATTCGAAGTAGAGTAGATTACGAAGCCTTACTTTTGGTCCGTTTACACATTTTTAAGTTCCCTAGGTCAGACACTGAGTTACGAGACGATTCACTCTGATTTCGCAACTATCTTTATTTCAACTATCTTGCAACTATCTTAAACTAATTTTAATGCCAGGGTCACCCACCTCTGAGTCTGCTGACTCCGATTGTTTGTTCATGTACTGCTTGTACATGCATTTCGGCTTAGTACATGCTTGTACATGCATTTCATCTACTAGTGCTGGGTTATTAGGTTGGATATTGTTTTATGCTTATTGCTTATTTATTACTAGGTTGGCCAATATGTAAGTGGGTCTGAGCTTGTATATTTCTGATGCATATTGATTGGATCAAATTACTAAGTCTGCATATAGGGTATTAGGTTTTGGCACTAGGTGCCAACAAGGTTTTTACACCGAGTGGCAGATGTGGAGTGGAGATTCATGGATTTTGTGACGCCAGCATTGAAGCCTACGGAGCATGAGTCTACATAGTTTCCAGGTCGCCATGGGATGAAAGCCGCCTTCTATGTGCGAAGTCACGAGTATCGCCTCTTAAGACGTTAACTGTGCCGAAGTTAGAGCTGGCTGGAGCTGAGTTGTTGTCGAAAACGATGACAGAGGTTCACAGTCTAGGCGCTTACAAAGGGAAATTTTTTTGTTGGTGCGACTCTTCAGCTGTGTTATCGTGGATTCAAGATGAGCCTACCAGGTTTAAGGCCTTTGTCGCTAACCGCGTTTCAACCATCCAAAATCTGACGAGTTCGATGGCGATATGTGCCTACGTTGCAAAATCCAGCAGTATCTTGGGTCGTGGAGCCCTTCCTACAGAGTTGATCGGATCCAGTTTATGATGTCAGGGGCCGCCCTATCTGTTAAAGACACAGCAGCACTAGCCTGCGACGATAGTAGTCGAGAAGCTAGCTTTAGAGCTTCGCCCTTCAATTTTATTGGTGAAGTCGCCATATACAGACCTCGTGGCGAAATGCAAATACGTTGCCTCCTTTCCAATTCTTCAGCGAGTGTTTGCGTACGTCTATAGGTTTGGCAGACGGGTTCGGCATAAAGGAAATACCGTTCATGATCTCAAGGCGGGGACTCGCATGCTTTTGTGGGCAGTTCAGCGCGCTCATTTGGGTGATGAAATAAGGACGTTGCAGACAAAAGGAATAGTTGCCTACTCCAGTTAATCTCTGTAGACTCCAAACTCGCTTCTGAAGAGGTAAAATCACAATAGTTTGGTGACATTGATTTCCGTTACATTAAAATCACTTTGTCCGATAGATCTTTGTATGTTACCTGTTCTTACCACCTTCGTCCGAACCGCCAACATACTGGCAACTTTTGTCGGCTATTCGTTTGGATTTTAAATCGTCTGTCTGATGGTGACCAGCTGATAGCTCTGGGTGACTTTAATATCCCAGAACTCATGTGGTCGACTGTTGAAAATTCACTGTCTTTACAGCTTAACTCCTACCACGACTTCCCGCGGTCATGTTCGACATGTAAATCGGCAAATTAACCACGTTAGAAATTCTTTAGGTCGGCTCTTGGACTTTGTTTCTGATCCTGATGGAATTACTCTTTCTAGAACTTTTCCCTTTTGTATCCCTGAGGATCCATATCATCCCACTCTTGAGGTTTCAATCGAAATCAATTGCTTATTTGACCTCAAGTCTACAGATAAATCTCAGAAAGTTCGTTTCTTTCGTAAGGCTGACTTTTTTAAATTAAATAAGTTAATTTCAGAATTTGATTGGTCTGACAAACATTTGACATTACAAACATTTTATTACACTTTGAACATATTTTTCGACGTTTGCCGCACGCTTCAACGAATCCGCCTTGGCACCTTATAAATTTAGGGAACAGTATGAGTAGACTTTTAAATAAACATAGAGTATCTAGCTGTACAGTTAGTTATTCAAGATACTTAGTAGCTCAGTCCAACTTTACCGTGCATAACGCAGACTGTTATAGGAGTTATATTCGCCGCTGCCGGATTCAGTTTACTCAGGATCCGAAGCAGTTTTATAACTTTGTAAACACTAAGCGTAAACATGTATCTTTTCCCGCACTGCTTACGTTTAAGAACTCTTATGCAAACACTGATCAGGCAATGGCCGATCTCTTTGCACAGTTTTTTCAAACTACGTATTCACCTAGCAGCAGTTCAGCTCAGCCTTACACTTATAATATCCAATCAGCCAACCTTATATTTTGCCCATCTTTCGATCAAAGTGATGTGTTTTCGGATCTTCTTAAGGTTCTGATGGAGTACCAGGCTGTGTTCTGAAGTACTGCGACGAGGCACTGTGCAAACCGCTCGTTAAACTCTTTAATCTATCGCTGGAAACTTCGATCTTTCCCCTTATATGCAAGGAATCGTTCATTATCCCGCTGCATAAAAAAGGGAAAAAATCCGACGCTGCGAATTATAGAGGCATCTCTAAATTGTCAGCTATTCCAAAGCTTTTTGAAAAACTTATCACTCCACATTTGCAACACCTATGTAGTTCAATAATATCTCCGTGCCAGCATGGCTTCATGAAGCGCTGCTCCACCACTACTAACTTATTGGAGCTAACATCTTTTATCACGGATGGCTTCCGGAATGGCTTACAAACAGACGTCATATACACTGACTTCAGTAAACCATTTGACTCTGTTAACCATTCGCTTCTTATAAGTAAACTCAGTCTTTTGGGATTCCCAACTGATCTTCTATTGTGGATTTCGAGCTACTTATCAGGGAGAACCCAACGTGTTTTCTTTAAAGATGTTACCTTGCGTTTAGTCCGCGCCACATCTGGTGTGCCCCAAGGAAGCCATCTTGGACCCCTACTTTTTACACTCTTTATTAACGACTTGCCCCTTGCCTTAACTAATTCACTTGTACTTATGTACGCAGATGACATTAACCTATGCCTTTAGTATAAATTCACTAGCGCCCAGTCTAGACTTCAATCCGATTTGGATAAACTTCAAAAATTGGTGTTTAGCAAATAACCTAAAGCTTAATGGATCGAAATGTAAACTCATGTCTTTTTACCGATGTAGTTCTCACCAGGCTATGTACTTTCTCTATGGGAACGCCTAAGAGCCATTAACTCATGTTAATGATCTAGGTGTCCTATTGGATTTGAGACTTAAATTTACAGACCATATATCTACCATGGTTAATAAAACTATTAGTGTGCTTGGTTTTATTAAAAGATGGTCAAAAGAATTTAATGACCCGTACATAACTAAAACGTTATATACATCACTGGTCCGTCCGATTCTTGAGTATGGATCGTTTGTCTGGAGTCCTCACTATGGAGTACACCAAGATCACATTGAATCTGTACAAAAAACCTTCCTTATTTTTGCTCTTAAGGGACTTAATTGGGATGCAAATCTTTACCTCCCCTCTTATCGTAGTAGACTTTTACTAATAAACTTACCATCATTAACCAACCATAGAACAATGCTGGGTGTCATGTTTCTATATAATCTTATTTATGGAAATATAGACAGCCAGCATTTAGCTTAAAGTTCAACATTCCTAGTAGAAGGAATAGAAACTTTCGTCCTCTACTCCTCAGCCAACACGATCCGTTCAGGGTGTTATTTTGTCACTTTGCTCTTACACTCTTCCTCGTGATATCTTTCTTCTACTTTTCGCTTAACTATCTCGGATCTATTCCCGCGATTCGAGCCGTACGTTTTTTTTTTTTTTTTTTTTGCGCGGTTTCCACTGCATACGTACAGCCCACCTCCCGTCCAACCGACCGAGGGACGCTGCCGCGCAACGTACGGCTCGAATCGCGGGAATAGATCCGAGATAGATAAGCGAGGATTAGGAGAAAGATATTACGAGGAAGAGTGTTGTACAGATAAAGCGGTTAATATAAGCGATTTAAGATTATTAGTAGGGCAAAGTGACAAGATGTGGTAGAGACCATTGTAGTTCAAACATAATACCCTGAACGGATCGTGTTGGGCATATGTCGAACTACAATGGCTGAGGAGCAGAGGACGAAAGTTTCTGGTCCTTCTACTAGGAATGTTAAAATTTAAGCGTGTTAGTAAATGCTGGCTGTCTATATTTCCATAAATAAGATTATATAAAAACATGACACCCAGCATCGTTCTACGATTTGTTAATGTATGTATGTAACGTTTTAGTTATGTACGGGTCATTAAATTCTTTTGACCATCTTTTAATAAAACCAAGCACACCCATAGCTTTATTAACCATGGTAGATACATGGTCGGTAAATTTAAGTTTCAAATCTAATAGGACACCAAGATCGTTAACCTGAGTTAATCGTTCTAAGGCGTTCCCATAGAGAAAGTACATAGCCTGGTGAGGACTAGATCGGTAAAAAGACATAAGTTTACATTAGGATCCGTTAAGCTTTAGGTTATTTGCTAAACACCAATTTTGAAGTTTATCCAAATCGGATTGAAGTCTAGACTGGGCGCTAGTGAATTTATACTGAAGGCATAGCTTAACGTCATCCGCGTACATAAGTACAAGTGAATTAGTTAAGGCAAGGGGCAAGTCGTTAATAAACAGAGTAAAAAGTAGGGGTCCAAGATGGCTTTCTTGGGGCACCCCCGATGTGGCGCGGACTAAACGCGAGGTAACATCTTTAAAGAAAACACGTTGGGTTCTCCCTGATAAGTAGCTCGAAATCCACAATAGAAGATCAGTTGGGAATCCCAAAAGACTGAGTTTACTTATAAGAAGCGAATGGTTAACAGAGTCAAATTGTTTTACTGAAGTCAGTGTATATGACGTCTGTTTGTAAGCCATTCCGGAAACCATCCGTGATAAAAGATGTTAGTTCCAATAAGTTGGTAGTGGTGGAGCGGCGCTTCATGAAGCCATGCTGGCACCGAGTTATTATTGAACTACATAGGTGTTGCAAATGTGGAGTGATAAGTTTTTCAAAAAGCTTTGGAATTGCTGACAATTTAGAGATGCCTCTATAATTAGCAGCGTCGGATTTTTTCCCTTTTTTATGCAGCGGAATAATGAAGGATTCCTTCCACATAAGGGGAAAGATCGAAGTTTCCAGCGATAGATTAAAGAGTTTAACAAGCGGTTTGCACAGTGCCTCGGCGCAGTACTTCAGAACACAGCCTGGTACTCCATCAGGGTCTGGCGAATACACGGGCTTAACCTTAAGAAGATCCGATAACACACCACTTTGATCGAAAGATGGGCAAAATATAAGGTTGGCTGATTGGATATTATAAGTGTAAGGCTGAGCTAAACTGCTGCTAGGTGAATAGGTAGTTTGAAAAAACTGTGCAAAGAGATCGGCCATTGCCTGATCGGTGTTCGCATAAGTGTTCTCAAACGTAAGCAGTGGGGGAAAAGATACATGTTTACGCTTAGTGTTTACAAAGTTATAAAACTGCTTCGGATCCTGAGTAAACTGAATCCTGCAGCGGCGAATATAACTCCTATAACATTCTGCGTTATGCACGGTGAAATTGGACCGAGCTGCTAAGTATCTTGAATAACTAACTGTACAGCCAGATAATCTATGTTTGTTTAAAAGTCTACTCTTACTATTCTTTAAATTTATAAGGTGCCTTGTATACCAAGGCGGATTCGTTGAAGCGGACGGATATTTCCAAGGCACGCAAGCATCGAAAAATGTGTTCAAAGTGTAATAAAATTTTTGTAATGCGATGTTTATATCCTCGCATGCCAGTAAATCAGACCAATCAAATTCCAAAATTAACTTATTTAATTTCGTAAAGTCAGCCTTACGAAAGAAACGAACTTTCTGAGATTTAACTGTAGACTTAAGGTCAAAAAAGTAATCATTTTCGATTGAAACCTCAAGAGTGGGATGATATGGATCCTCAGGGTTAGAAAGGGGCAAAGTTCTGGAAAGAGTAATTCCAACAGGATCAGAAACGAAACATAAGTCCAACAGCCGACCTAAAGAATTTCTAACGTGGTTAATTTGCCCGAGTGACATGTCGAACATGCCCTCAGGGAAGTCATGGTGGGAGTTAAGCTGTAAAGACGGTGAATTATCAACATTTGACCACATAAGTTCTGGGATATTAAAGTCACCCAGAGCTATCAGCTGGTCACCATCAGACAGACGATCGAAAATGAAACGAATAGCGGACAAATGTTGCCAGTATGTTGGCGGTTCGGACGAAGGTGGTATGTACGAACAGGTAACATACAAAGATTGATCGGACAAAGTGATTTTGATGCAAAGAAATTCAATGTTACCAAACTCTTGTGACTTTACCTCTTCAGAAGCGAATTTGGAGTCTACAGAAATTAGCACTCCTCCTCCCCTTCGCAAAGTTCTATCACATCTAAAAGTGTGTACCTACTAGGAAAAACTTCGGAGCTTAAGATCTCCGGCTTTAACCAAGTTTCTGTAAATACTATAATGTGGGATGCAAAAAAAGAACTATCAGAATACAGTTTGGGAAGTTTACTACGTAACCCTCTTGTATTCTGATAGGTAAGTGTTAATGAAGACATTAGTTTTTTGAGATTGAAGATGAAGTGGAAGGTTGATCAGTGGCCTTAACATGTGGGAGTTTTACACCCACAGGTTTGGTTATTTTTTTTTCACCGTACTTGGCTGATGTTCTTGGACGAAAATGTTCTCTGGCCAAAAGCTGGCGGAACAGATCGTCTTGAACATCTGCAAGGGCACACGTATTTTGAGAGATGACGTGTGCCTGGTGTAACCTTTATGTCGGCTTTTGCTTTGGCTTTGATGTAAGCCGAGATATCAATCTCCGAAGTATCAGGGGCAAGCCGGGAAACAAAAATGTGTTTCGATGGTGGGATCACCTGCAAGGGTTTTGGTGCCGCCGTAACTAGTACTGCGGCATCAGTGCATACCGGGGGTCCGGACGGTTTATTACCCTGTTTGGTGACTGTTACAGGAGTTTGAATTATTGGGTCTGGGATCACTTGAAGCGATGCCACAGAGGACATATCGGACAATTGCTCATTGATTCCGAGACATTCGGAAGCCGAATTTTTCTCAGGTCCGGCCCTTGGGGTGGGCAGAGATATAAGCGGCTGCATAGTTGTCGGCTGAGCAGGCTGAAGATTATTCGACCCGAGCACATCACTAAAAGCGGATTTCTTACGCTTTGGAGACTCATTTAGTAGTTGAAGGCTACTAAACTGTGTATCAAGCGCACAGAGTTGGTCATTCATTTTTCGAAAACCACTAATCAACTCCTTGAAACCGCTTTTAGTCTGCCTCATGAACGACCTCATTTCGTCCTGAACAGCACGACAACCATCACAGCAAAAGTGGAGACCAGACCTACGCGAGATTGCATCCGAAACTGAGGCCGTGAACCCGGCACACTTAGCGTGTAAAACGTTTTCACAGAGCCAGCAATGGATGGTAGGCTGGGAAGACGAGATTGTCTTATTGCAAGACATTGTCTTATTGCAATCCATAATTATTAAAAATTTTAATAATTAATTTATTAAAAAATATTTAAAATTAAATAATTAATTTATTAAAAATTATTAAAAATTAAATAATTAATTTATTAAAAATTATTAAAAAAATTAATAATTAATTTAAAAATATTATTTGATTTTATTAATGAGGAACCTTGAACCACTGTATCAAGGAAACGAGAAGGGGAGATTAAAAAGAGCAGTTAGTGCTAGTTAGTAAGATTTAAAGAAATAGAGATAAGAATCTCTATTGAGCGAGAGTAGAAGCAAAAGAATAGCAACAACACTGTAGGAGATGAAGAAGCAGAGCAGGGCTATGTTTGGAAAGTAAATTAAATAAAAAATTATTTTACCTCCAAATATATCACTGCACACGCGAAGCGATACGGATCTAAAAAATTGCAATTTGTTTTTATATCAGTAAAGAAATAAACACCGATTGTTTATAGAAAGCTTATTGCAAATTTTACAAAAACGTAGTGCGCACAAAAAAAACACGTCCGTCCGCTTTAAGATAAAGAGAGAAATTGACGCGGCGCTGTCCCTCGGTCGGTTGGACGGGAGGTGGGGTGTACGTATGCAGTGGGAACCGCGCGACGAAAAAAAAACAAAAAGTTTGCTGGCTTCGTTATGCCCCTTTTTGGATCAGTTTGGATTGCTTCGAGTAAACGGGCGTCTTAAAAATTCACCCTTATATTACGATGGTCGTCACCCTGAAATTTTGCCTAAGAGCCATCTGGTAACGCGAAGCAAATTCCTTAGCTTTCATGAGCACAACCTGCACGCTGGACCTCGATCGTTATTGGCAATGATACGTTCTTAGTATTGGCCGATTGGGCGACAAATAAATGTGTGAGGACGTAATGTAATGGGCTATCTTCCGAAGGAGAGAGTGGAAGGTAATCAAGTCTTCGATGTAACCGGCATCGATTTTTGCGGTTCTTTCTTCTTTAAGTCGGAGGTTTGCAACAAGGCTCTTATAAAATGTTACATTAGCGTTTTCATTTGTTTCACGACAAAGGCCGTCGCCCCTTTAGAGTTGGTGAGGTATCTGTCCACCGCCGCCTTTCTGCATGCACTGAGGTTATTTATTTCTATCAGGAAGAAGCCTCGACAGATCTGGTCCGACAACGCCACCAATTTCGTTAGAGCCAAAAATCAGTTGATCGAATTAAAGAGACTATTTCATAGCGACGAGCATCAGAGAGCTGTCTTGGATTTTTGCCTTCTAGAGTCCATTGAGTGGAAGTTTATCCCTCCCCGTTCTCCCCACTTTGGCGGCTTGTGGGAAGCTGCTGTTAAGATCGCCAAGTCGTATTTTTATAGGGTCGTGGGCTCGGCTGTACTAAAGGCCGATGATTTGCAGACGCTGGTGTACAATATTGCTACAGTGATTAATTCGAGGCCATTAGTCCCTCTGTCTGAAAATCCTGCTGATCTGGATGTCCTGACTCCTAATCATTTTTTCCACGGAGGGCCTCCTTCTAGTTTCAGTGAGCCAGATCTGACAAAGCTCAACATAAATCGGGTAGATGCTTGGCAACGCGTGGTCTTTCTTCAGCAGTGTTTCTGGTCCAGTTGGAAGGAAGAGTATTTAACCCTGTTGCAGAGCGCATACCTGGTCAAGGCATAGCAGTAAATGACACCGTGCTGGCGGAGGACGAAAACTTGCCTCCAATGAAGTGGCCCCTGGCGAGGGTGACGGAAATGGTCGTCGGAGATGACCTAGTGTGTCGGGTGGCGCTGCTGAGGACGGCGACAAATTGTGCCTGCTTTAATAATTTATTAAATTCGTGGAGTCATTTTCTTTTAGTTTTATGTAAGCGTCTTCCGCTCTATTCTCGTCGCTCGTTCTCGTGCATTCGATCGGCCACCTGCATCTGCCGTCATGAGCTAGCGTTTGTCTCGCTCTCTCGCGGGATCTCTCGATTGCTCCGCAGCATCAAGCGTTGAGCCACTCTCCCGCGTCATTATTATAATTCGGTCGTCAACCTTACTCATTTACATATGTATATATATCATATGTATGTAGAAGCCCCAAAACAATTAAATAATTTGTATCAAAATCTATACATCGAACTGAGCTTGTTTATATTAAAGCTAATATTTAGAAAACAAAAATAAAGCTCAGGAAAACGCTCGGTAACAGAACAAGATGAAATGCAATTGAAAATGACAATGGAAATTGGAAATTGAAATTGAATTTGAAAATTTAAATTGAAAATTGAAAAATTAAGTTGAAAACTAAAATTGAAAATTGAATATTGAAGAAATTGAGATTGACAATGAAAACTGAAGATAGTTCAATTCATAGTCAATTTCAAAATCATCTGTCTGTCGCATTTCTTCAAATAAGAGATAATTTGACGTGTGATACTTTAGTTTTCTGATATTTTTGGCATTTTTATGAAAAAAATTTTGGCATCCCCATTGTTGTTTATCTGATAATATTTTGGAATTCGTTTTTTTTAATTTGAATTTGAAAATTAAAATTGAAAATTCAAAGTGAAAATTGAATTTGAAAATTGAAACATTAAATTGAAAATTGAAAGTTGATAATTTGAAAATTGAAATTGAAAATTGAATTTGAAAATTGAAATAAAAAGTGACAATCGATTATTGAAAAATTTAGATTGGCCAATAAAACTGAAGATATGAATTACAATTTTAAAATCGTCTGTCGCATTTCTTCAAATAAAAGATAATAAGAGACAGAGAGAGAGTGAGGAGAAATGGTTATATCCTCTCACTCTACGAAGAAGAAGAAGGAGAGCCGTTAAACGTTACGTTACGGTTTTTCTTGGCTAGCCCTCCTCCGCCAAACTCATACCGCGCCATAAGAAACTTCGTTCCAATAAATAAAAAATTGCAAATGTGGAGTGATAAGTTTTTCAAAAAGCTTTGGAATTGCTGACAATTTAGAGATGCCTCTATAATTAGCAGCGTCGGATTTTTTCCCTTTTTTATGCAGCGGAATAATGAAGGATTCCTTCCACATAAGGGGAAAGATCGAAGTTTCCAGCGATAGATTAAAGAGTTTAACAAGCGGTTTGCACAGTGCCTCGGCGCAGTACTTCAGAACACAGCCTGGTACTCCATCAGGGTCTGGCGAATACACGGGCTTAACCTTAAGAAGATCCGATAACACACCACTTTGATCGAAAGATGGGCAAAATATAAGGTTGGCTGATTGGATATTATAAGTGTAAGGCTGAGCTAAACTGCTGCTAGGTGAATAGGTAGTTTGAAAAAACTGTGCAAAGAGATCGGCCATTGCCTGATCGGTGTTCGCATAAGTGTTCTCAAACGTAAGCAGTGGGGGAAAAGATACATGTTTACGCTTAGTGTTTACAAAGTTATAAAACTGCTTCGGATCCTGAGTAAACTGAATCCTGCAGCGGCGAATATAACTCCTATAACATTCTGCGTTATGCACGGTGAAATTGGACCGAGCTGCTATGTATCTTGAATAACTAACTGTACAGCCAGATAATCTATGTTTGTTTAAAAGTCTACTCATACTATTCTTTAAATTTATAAGGTGCCTTGTATACCAAGGCGGATTCGTTGAAGCGGACGGATATTTCCAAGGCACGCAAGCATCGAAAAATATGTTCAAAGTGTAATAAAATTTTTGTAATGCGATGTTTATATCCTCGCATGCCAGTAAATCAGACCAATCAAATTCCAAAATTAACTTATTTAATTTCGTAAAGTCAGCCTTACGAAAGAAACGAACTTTCTGAGATTTAACTGTAGACTTAAGGTCAAAAAAGTAATCATTTTCGATTGAAACCTCAAGAGTGGGATGATATGGATCCTCAGGGTTAGAAAGGGGCAAAGTTCTGGAAAGAGTAATTCCAACAGGATCAGAAACGAAACATAAGTCCAACAGCCGACCTAAAGAATTTCTAACGTGGTTAATTTGCCCGAGTGACATGTCGAACATGCCCTCAGGGAAGTCATGGTGGGAGTTAAGCTGTAAAGACGGTGAATTATCAACATTTGACCACATAAGTTCTGGGATATTAAAGTCACCCAGAGCTATCAGCTGGTCACCATCAGACAGACGATCGAAAATGAAACGAATAGCGGACAAATGTTGCCAGTATGTTGGCGGTTCGGACGAAGGTGGTATGTACGAACAGGTAACATACAAAGATTGATCGGACAAAGTGATTTTGATGCAAAGAAATTCAATGTTACCAAACTCTTGTGACTTTACCTCTTCAGAAGCGAATTTGGAGTCTACAGAAATTAGCACTCCTCCTCCCCTTCGCAAAGTTCTATCACATCTAAAAGTGTGTACCTACTAGGAAAAACTTCGGAGCTTAAGATCTCCGGCTTTAACCAAGTTTCTGTAAATACTATAATGTGGGATGCAAAAAAAGAACTATCAGAATACAGTTTGGGAAGTTTACTACGTAACCCTCTTGTATTCTGATAGGTAAGTGTTAATGAAGACATTAGTTTTTTGAGATTGAAGATGAAGTGGAAGGTTGATCAGTGGCCTTAACATGTGGGAGTTTTACACCCACAGGTTTGGTTATTTTTTTTTCACCGTACTTGGCTGATGTTCTTGGACGAAAATGTTCTCTGGCCAAAAGCTGGCGGAACAGATCGTCTTGAACATCTGCAAGGGCACACGTATTTTGAGAGATGACGTGTGCCTGGTGTAACCTTTATGTCGGCTTTTGCTTTGGCTTTGATGTAAGCCGAGATATCAATCTCCGAAGTATCAGGGGCAAGCCGGGAAACAAAAATGTGTTTCGATGGTGGGATCACCTGCAAGGGTTTTGGTGCCGCCGTAACTAGTACTGCGGCATCAGTGCATACCGGGGGTCCGGACGGTTTATTACCCTGTTTGGTGACTGTTACAGGAGTTTGAATTATTGGGTCTGGGATCACTTGAAGCGATGCCACAGAGGACATATCGGACAATTGCTCATTGATTCCGAGACATTCGGAAGCCGAATTTTTCTCAGGTCCGGCCCTTGGGGTGGGCAGAGATATAAGCGGCTGCATAGTTGTCGGCTGAGCAGGCTGAAGATTATTCGACCCGAGCACATCACTAAAAGCGGATTTCTTACGCTTTGGAGACTCATTTAGTAGTTGAAGGCTACTAAACTGTGTATCAAGCGCACAGAGTTGGTCATTCATTTTTCGAAAACCACTAATCAACTCCTTGAAACCGCTTTTAGTCTGCCTCATGAACGACCTCATTTCGTCCTGAACAGCACGACAACCATCACAGCAAAAGTGGAGACCAGACCTACGCGAGATTGCATCCGAAACTGAGGCCGTGAACCCGGCACACTTAGCGTGTAAAACGTTTTCACAGAGCCAGCAATGGATGGTAGGCTGGGAAGACGAGATTGTCTTATTGCAAGACATTGTCTTATTGCAATCCATAATTATTAAAAATTTTAATAATTAATTTATTAAAAATTATTTAAAATTAAATAATTAATTTATTAAAAATTATTAAAAATTAAATAATTAATTTATTAAAAATTATTAAAAAAATTAATAATTAATTTAAAAATATTATTTGATTTTATTAATGAGGAACCTTGAACCACTGTATCAAGGAAACGAGAAGGGGAGATTAAAAAGAGCAGTTAGTGCTAGTTAGTAAGATTTAAAGAAATAGAGATAAGAATCTCTATTGAGCGAGAGTAGAAGCAAAAGAATAGCAACAACACTGTAGGAGATGAAGAAGCAGAGCAGGGCTATGTTTGGAAAGTAAATTAAATAAAAAATTATTTTACCTCCAAATATATCACTGCACACGCGAAGCGATACGGATCTAAAAAATTGCAATTTTTTTTTATATCAGTAAAGAAATAAACACCGATTGTTTATAGAAAGCTTATTGCAAATTTTACAAAAACGTAGTGCGCACAAAAAAAACACGTCCGTCCGCTTTAAGATAAAGAGAGAAATTGACGCGGCGCTGTCCCTCGGTCGGTTGGACGGGAGGTGGGGTGTACGTATGCAGTGGGAACCGCGCGACGAAAAAAAAAACAAAAAGTTTGCTGGCTTCGTTATGCCCCTTTTTGGATCAGTTTGGATTGCTTCGAGTAAACGGGCGTCTTAAAAATTCACCCTTATATTACGATGGTCGTCACCCTGAAATTTTGCCTAAGAGCCATCTGGTAACGCGAAGCAAATTCCTTAGCTTTCATGAGCACAACCTGCACGCTGGACCTCGATCGTTATTGGCAATGATACGTTCTTAGTATTGGCCGATTGGGCGACAAATAAATGTGTGAGGACGTAATGTAATGGGCTATCTTCCGAAGGAGAGAGTGGAAGGTAATCAAGTCTTCGATGTAACCGGCATCGATTTTTGCGGTTCTTTCTTCTTTAAGTCGGAGGTTTGCAACAAGGCTCTTATAAAATGTTACATTAGCGTTTTCATTTGTTTCACGACAAAGGCCGTCGCCCCTTTAGAGTTGGTGAGGTATCTGTCCACCGCCGCCTTTCTGCATGCACTGAGGTTATTTATTTCTATCAGGAAGAAGCCTCGACAGATCTGGTCCGACAACGCCACCAATTTCGTTAGAGCCAAAAATCAGTTGATCGAATTAAAGAGACTATTTCATAGCGACGAGCACCAGAGAGCTGTCTTGGATTTTTGCCTTCTAGAGTCCATTGAGTGGAAGTTTATCCCTCCCCGTTCTCCCCACTTTGGCGGCTTGTGGGAAGCTGCTGTTAAGATCGCCAAGTCGTATTTTTATAGGGTCGTGGGCTCGGCTGTACTAAAGGCCGATGATTTGCAGACGCTGGTGTACAATATTGCTACAGTGATTAATTCGAGGCCATTAGTCCCTCTGTCTGAAAATCCTGCTGATCTGGATGTCCTGACTCCTAATCATTTTTTCCACGGAGGGCCTCCTTCTAGTTTCAGTGAGCCAGATCTGACAAAGCTCAACATAAATCGGGTAGATGCTTGGCAACGCGTGGTCTTTCTTCAGCAGTGTTTCTGGTCCAGTTGGAAGGAAGAGTATTTAACCCTGTTGCAGAGCGCATACCTGGTCAAGGCATAGCAGTAAATGACACCGTGCTGGCGGAGGACGAAAACTTGCCTCCAATGAAGTGGCCCCTGGCGAGGGTGACGGAAATGGTCGTCGGAGATGACCTAGTGTGTCGGGTGGCGCTGCTGAGGACGGCGACAAATTGTGCCTGCTTTAATAATTTATTAAATTCGTGGAGTCATTTTCTTTTAGTTTTATGTAAGCGTCTTCCGCTCTATTCTCGTCGCTCGTTCTCGTGCATTCGATCGGCCACCTGCATCTGCCGTCATGAGCTAGCGTTTGTCTCGCTCTCTCGCGGGATCTCTCGATTGCTCCGCAGCATCAAGCGTTGAGCCACTCTCCCGCGTCATTATTATAATTCGGTCGTCAACCTTACTCATTTACATATGTATATATATCATATGTATGTAGAAGCCCCAAAACAATTAAATAATTTGTATCAAAATCTATACATCGAACTGAGCTTGTTTATATTAAAGCTAATATTTAGAAAACAAAAATAAAGCTCAGGAAAACGCTCGGTAACAGAACAAGATGAAATGCAATTGAAAATGACAATGGAAATTGGAAATTGAAATTGAATTTGAAAATTTAAATTGAAAATTGAAAAATTAAGTTGAAAACTAAAATTGAAAATTGAATATTGAAGAAATTGAGATTGACAATGAAAACTGAAGATAGTTCAATTCATAGTCAATTTCAAAATCATCTGTCTGTCGCATTTCTTCAAATAAGAGATAATTTGACGTGTGATACTTTAGTTTTCTGATATTTTTGGCATTTTTATGAAAAAAATTTTGGCATCCCCATTGTTGTTTATCTGATAATATTTTGGAATTCGTTTTTTTTAATTTGAATTTGAAAATTAAAATTGAAAATTCAAAGTGAAAATTGAATTTGAAAATTGAAACATTAAATTGAAAATTGAAAGTTGATAATTTGAAAATTGAAATTGAAAATTGAATTTGAAAATTGAAATAAAAAGTGACAATCGATTATTGAAAAATTTAGATTGGCCAATAAAACTGAAGATATGAATTACAATTTTAAAATCGTCTGTCGCATTTCTTCAAATAAAAGATAATAAGAGACAGAGAGAGAGTGAGGAGAAATGGTTATATCCTCTCACTCTACGAAGAAGAAGAAGGAGAGCCGTTAAACGTTACGTTACGGTTTTTCTTGGCTAGCCCTCCTCCGCCAAACTCATACCGCGCCATAAGAAACTTCGTTCCAATAAATAAAAAATTGTGTGCGTGGAGTCCCTACGCGCGAAAGAAGTGAAACTTCTTAGCGATATTCCAAAAAATGCATATTATTTCGTATAAAAGAAAAATAGCGGGAGGGAAAGGATAAAAATAAGGTGGAGTGACCAACACTTTCTTCTATTCACATTTTATAAATTTATTATAAAGCAAAGTCCAAATCAATGATCATCTCTGGGTTCTGACGGATTCATATCTATAATATTTACAATTGGATTATGATAACTAAAATACGATATGAAATGTCTTACATCTTTTTCCGCTATAAAATCAATTCAAAATCAAACCATTAAAATTTTTGCCAATCCAATTGATATTAATTTCAAGATGATATGATCCACAAGGTGCATCTGTTATGGACAATTGAAATATTCAAGAGAAACGTACCACCACATAACCTGGAATCCGCTGTGTTATGCGTATTTTCACTGTCACTCATTTTATTGTTTGTTTGAATCACTATTCACTGTACTAATACTACAAGTAGTGCGTCAATATTATATAGAACACGAATTAATTATGGGATACACTTTAATAACAAAATACGAGATAAGAATAAGAAAAAGAATTTTCGACACAGGACGCTTGATGCACTCACGCATAGGCACTAATATTAGTCTAGGCAGCTGTTACGCGCTACGTGTATCGCCATAGCAGCGCATGCGCCTGGCGATACCTTACTCTCATTCACTCTCTCTCTCTCTCTCTCTCGCACTCTATCTTTCTCTTTTCCTCTTCTCCTTCCGAGTTGCGTTAAGCATTCAACGCTATTCCCCCTCCACTGGAGCGTTAAACGTTTAACGCAACATTTTCCGGCGTCGTATAAGAAGTTTCACTTCAATAAATAAATAAAATAGAAAATCATATTTCGCTACTGGAAATGTGGATGTTGGTTCGAACCCGGATCTCAGAAATGACGAGGTTTACTTTATAAACAAATGTTTTTTTCTTAATTCAGAAATAAATAAAATCCCAAACGTGTGTTTGGGTTTTGTTTCTTCCTAAATAAGGATATATTTTACTAAAAAAAGGTAAAATCAAGAGAATGATCACATTACGAGCGAACGGTATTTGACGTCATGAGTGAGGAAGAAAAATTAGAAAAAACTTTAGGAATTTGGTGTGCTCCAGGTATTGTCGTATTTACAAGGTAAGTTTACATTTCAATTAAATAGTGTTAGATCAGACATTGCGGTGATTTTTTTAGTTAAAATAAAAGCTAGCCACTAGGAGTATTTTATAATATGACGACACCGCGTTTCTTGAAAAAGGACAGTGCTTTCTACAAAGTTATTTCTAGAAAGTTATTTCGAGGATGTTTCGAATTCTATGCATAAATGCCAAGTTTACTTAGCAAATTACTTCAGAATTACATATGTTTTCAGAAATGTATATGTTTTCAGTTATTTGCTTGCAAACGCAACTCAATTGTCGGCCATGTATGTATGTACATATGTGTATTGTTCATAACCAAGCCTATGTATATAACTTTCTCGAAATCACTGTCCTTTTTCATAATATGCGTCGACATCATTTTATATAACACAATAAAGTATTAAATACAATTTTGTATTTTCAGAGGCTGGAGTTACGGCTATTAGATAAGCTGTAGTTATTAGACAACCAAAATGAATCTGATATTAAAGAAGAAATACCGGACCTAAGCCAACGTCTTCCGGCAAAAGCTTTAGTCTTGAAAAAAGCAAAAGGTGAGTAAATACCTATATATGTAAATTAATTAAATTAAGGGGTAGGTATAGTTGTTTGTCCGTTGCTAGAGGAGATGTCTTCAGTAGAGGATGATTTAATATCTCTGGCGGTTGCCTAGGGTTCTTCCTTCTCGCTGGAAGTTATGTTGGAAGTTACTAACTCCGTTGTTACCGCCCTTTAGGCTGAGTAACCAATTTTACTAGTGAATTGAATCTTACGGCTTGTGCCGGAGTTTTGGTAAAGGAGTTCTTTATTGTGTTCAAGTAAAAACTGAAACTTAAAGCTAACAAAAATGTATTTCATAGTGGCCACGCAAATATACAGTGTCCGCCGGCTATGCACGAGCATACGGCCAGACGCTGTGTCAGCAGTTTGGCCAGAGCGAGCTCTTAAGTAATCGGACATTGCCGTTGCGCGGTTAACTTCAGTTAACTACTCCCCCTTCAAGAATGAGGCCGCCCTCGGCCGACCCTATTTGGGCGATCATCTCCTTTAGTTGGGCCTCGGTTCTTCGGGCCTGAGTGACCCGCCGATAGGCAAGCCGATGCAAATCAAAGTGCAGCATATTGCTCCCGCTATGAACACCATCTGATATATTTGATGATGGTTGATCGTCTCCCCGAACTCCTTGATGTGTTCCAAGTTACGTTTACTCAGCCGGTGAAGATAAGGAAGACTGAGAACGTTGCGTTCCATAGTGACGTTTAGGGAAGGCGAGCTGGCCACTCCTGGAGCCCCCTTTTGGGCTTTTTTTGACCAATCGGGTTTCGTTGACGGTGGCACCTTCTTCAAAGGTGACGAGATATGTGCCCCTTATTTGGGCACAGGTGCCATTATCCACACACACTCGAGCCGGGCTATCATTTATAATCACAATCCACTCATCAACGTAGGTGATGGAGTGTAAGTCGCTTTGCTGGATCTCGCAAATGTGCCGTGCCACCAGTGTGGAGCTCTTGAGCGCATGATCTTCTTCGCGCCAGCCGACAAAACGTAGCCCCTGCTGTCAAAGAGCAGTTTTCTACCGTGTGGATATTGCCGTCGCATTCAGCAATAATATTGTCCTCCAGCATGAGTATGGTGTCGTGATGTGACACCGGGAAAACGGTGATCTTGTTGCAGGCCGATTTAATCTTTGGAAACTTAATAATAAAGTGTAAGATGTTATTGGATTTTAAAATCTTAACGGACGATGCGGAAAAAAAATCCCTACTCAAGGGATGGGCTCGGTGGGCTCTTCTATCCACACACCTTCCACGTCTGCATGATCTAAGATGCTAAGATACTGCAGCTCCATTGTTATCATCCTATTTCGAGTTAAAAGCATCTCGAATAGGTGCCCTGTATCAATTTGGGACTTTTTAGCTGACCACAGAAGTTGGTTGACGGTAGGGGAAATTTTATTAATTTGAATTTGCACCTTGTTGTTAATATTGACCTGCCTAATGTTTGCATTTGTTAATTCGAATTCTCTAAATTTAATTTTCTCGAAGTCTTCCGCTTCCGGCGTTCCCGCCACTACTTTCAACGCGGTCCCTAGGAAGTCTAAGCTTCTTGCTACCCTATGATGGATGCTCAATGAGTCGAGCAGGTCGCGCAAATGGGCGACATCAACAATCAAGAGTTTCTGCATGTGAGACTGAGGGAACATGCTGGACATCCCGTTAGTTTCTTCTATGACGCGCCTATATTCCGAGAGATTCGCTGAATGTTTCACAAACGCGAATTCCTCCCATACTAGAATTCGGCCATCAACGATGGGAATGTATTTAGCTTTAGAATAGTCCATAATGCGTGCCGATGAAAGGTCTTTTCTTCAAACAAAGGTGAGAGTTTGTTGCCCAGGCGTTTGTTGGACTTCACTAGGACTTTTTGGCCAACCTCGAACACTCTATTTTGTCGGAAAGCGTTTTCCCTGTTTCGGAGCTTGTCCTGGGTTATTTTTACCTTATCCTGTATTTCGTATCGTGGCCCATTTGATTGAGTCTGAACCACGTCAGCCGGCCTCTTGTCGATGACCGAATGGATCGATTTGTTGTATTTGGTTGTAGCCAGTAGGATCAGCTCTACGGTATCGCTAATGCCTTTGTCGATTTTAAGGCATATAGCAAGAGACACTGTGGAGGGGCGGAGCATTTGAAATGCTAACGCTGAAATGGTTTTCCAGCATGGCCACGATGGTGTGCGAATTCAACGATGGTTCGTTGTCGCAATATATGACCTTTGCCTTAGGGAAAATGTTCATCAGCTATAGTAGCGCTGGCAAATTTATAGAATTTTTCGATGCACGTAAGGAAATACTTTTAATCCGTGGAGAAGATGTCTATGTGTAGCATTTCTCCTACATGAGATGGGATTGGTGTTTCCCCAAGCTCCTGGTTTTTATTGGATGTCTGTCATATAATATTTAGCCTTGGTGCGAGTCCTGCAGGAATCGACTATTTCGTTCGCCATTTTGGTCATTTTTTGGAAGTAGTACTCGGAGAGTCCTACCTGGGCAGACCTGTGGGCTCTGTTGTGCTCGACAGTGAGAATCTCCCACTTCTAGTCAATTGCAAAAATATCCGTTACTCGGTTTTTGCAGTGCCAAAATTTGGTGGCAGGGAATTGCCGAACCAATTTGTCCTGTACCAATGGATGGCGTTTACGCCTTTAGGAACTATCACGTCCGCGAGCTCCTCCTGCAATGACTCCTCGCAAGTGAAGCCAATGTTATGCCGTCTTTTGTTTCCAAAGAGAACAAAGCTGCGTTTTGACGAAAAGCGGGCTTCCTCCAGAGTTATCTGGTTTTGGAAGCAATTGAGAGGCTTGTCCGTGGATGGGATAGTGTGGGTTAGCGACTGCTCACTGTGATTTGTGGCCGCGCTTGAAAATGCCTCTTCTTCTTCTACAACTTTGAGTTGTTGCCTCGAGAGGGCATCTGCAACGAGGTTGTCTTTGCCAAGCATGTAATGAACCTTGGCACCACACTCGTCGATGCGTTCTTTCCACCTTTTCATTTTAGGTAGTAACGAAGCTTTTCTAGTGCGCAAACTATGGCGAACAGCTTCCTTTCGTTGGCAGCGTAGTTAACCTCTCTGTCCTTTAAGGTTCTAGAGATCACAGTAATGGGTCGTCCCTTTTGGGAAAGCACTGCGCCAATGCCGTATGCTGAGGCATCTGTCGTTAGATCAAATGCCAATTTATAATCGGGGTATCTGAGGATGACATCCTCAGAGGCCAGGATGTTTCGACGCTTTCGAAGGCCAGCCGGATGTACCTGGATGTTTCTTGATCTGTATCTGCTAACATTTCCATGTTTCCCTTTTAAGATGCTCGAAATGGGCTTAGCTATTGATGCAAAATCTTTGATAAAGCATCTATAGTAGCTAGCTAAGCCCATGAATGACCTTACTTCAAAAACGTTTTTAGGCTCCGGGAATTCCTTGATGGACCGGACCTTTTCTGGGTCTATTCTAGTCCCTTCGCTGGTGACTATAAACCCCAAAAATTTAACGCTTTTTTTGAAGAAGACCGATTTCTGCGCTGACACTCTCATGTTGGCGTCGTGCAGGCTCTTTAGCACCCAGTCTACGTGCCGAATGTGGGCGTTTTCGTCCTCTGAGAAAACGATAACTTCATCGAAATAGACATAGCAAAATTTGCCAATCTGCTCTCGTAGTATGTCGTCGAAGGTTCTTGGGAAGATGCTGGCAGCATTCATCAACCCGAATGGCAGTCGGCGAAACTCGTATTTTCCCCCTGTTTATTGAGATTATTTTATCTCGTCGCGAAAACGAAAGGAAAAATAGGTGGCTGTAGAAATTAAATTAAATTACGAAAAAAACGTACGAAAACGAAAATGCGTGCACTCTTCGACGTTATAAATTCGATTATATTCTTATTAACAAACCTTAAGCCTAGCTTATCTAGTGCGGCGAAGCGGGGCGAATTCATGGGAGAGCGCAAGTGAGAGCTTCACTTGCGCTCCCGCTCCGCCCTAAACTAACTTATACTAGACTTCATGCAATTCCACTTAATTATCTACATCTAATTATATACCGGCCCCGTTGAAGGCCTTCCTTAGGCTTCAACTATTGGCAACCTTGCCAGCTTGTGGACTGCTCTCCGAAATACTGCTCCTCTACTCGTCCTGACGTCGGCGACCCTGACCCTTCCGTCCGCGCCGGCGTGAGTCTCGACGACCCTGGCGGTGATCCACTGCTGGGGCGGCTGGTTGTCCTCGGCGACCAGCACCAGATCGCCCTTCCTGGCGTCCTTCTGCTCCCGCTGCCACTGCGACCGCGCCTGTAGGCCCAAGACGTACTCCCGGGACCAACGCTGCCAAAACATTTGCTTGATTGACGAGACAAGCCGCCATCGCCGCAAGCACGTTAGACCCTGCTGGTCCGGGGTCCGCGGTGCTGGTGGGGCGATGAGCGGCCCGCCTGTCAACAGGTGCCCGGGAGTTAACGCCTCGCCGTCGCTTGGGTCCTGACTGAGGGCGCCCAGGGGCCTCGAGTTCAGGACGGCCTCGACTCCAACGAGGACGGTCTGCAGCTCCTCTGCGGTCAACTTTGCGCTGCCCACCGCTCGTAGGAGTAGGTGTTTTGCAGACTTAACACCTGCCTCCCATAGTCCGCCCATGTGCGGAGCCCGCGGCGGTATGAACGCAAATACGCATCCTTTTTTTGATGCGTATTGCCGCAGCTCGTCCGCTTCGCTCTCGATCTGGTGCCGCAGTGCCGCGAAGTGGCGACTCGCTCCGACGAAGTTCGTCGCGTTGTCGCAGTGCACGGTCTGCGGACATCCTCGGCGCCCAACGAACCTTTGAAAAGCCAATAGAAAGGAATCAGTTGACAGATCGGAAACTAATTCTAAATGTACTGCTTTAGACGAAAAACAAACAAACAGGGCAATGTAGGACTTGTATGGTGGCCTACCACGAATTTTCAAGGTCGTCTCAATAGGGCCACAGAAATCCACGCCACATATGGAAAATGGGCGGAGAGCACGAACTCGATCTAAGGGTAAATATCCCATGATTTGAGTCATCAGATGAGGCTTGCATTTAAAACAGCGTATGCATGACCGCACTATCTGACTGCAGACTTCCAGCGCGTTTACTATCCAAACGCGCTGTCGCAAGAGACTCACTAGGGCTCGTGGACCCACATGAAAATTCGACTCGTGCAAGTATCGGACGTAGCTCTGAACAAATTGAGAGCGCTTCGTCAACTATACAGGAAACTTGGCATCGTACGAAATAGGAGCATTGGCTAGTCGCCCCCCGACCCGCAACAACGAAAAGGTAAGTCCTGCCTGAGAGGTTTCATGGACAAATGGACTTAGCTTCTGTAGGCTTGGGCTAACAACAAGATTTTTTCTAACATTTTTAATTTCCTCTTGATACTCGTGCTCTTGGACTATCTGGACAATTTTATTAAAAGCGTCTTGATATTCGACAGGTGAAGGTACATTATCAGAAGTAACTACTAATTTTTTACACTTCTTTATAAAGCGGACCATGTAAACGAACACTCGCAGCAGTTTTAAGTGAGAGGAAAATCCTTCTATCACTTCCAACAAATATGAGGTAGAGACCATTGCAGTCAGTCCGACCGCACTCTTCTTTGCTTCCATCTGCAAAATCTCTGGTGACGGATCAAACCGAGGGCTCGTTGGCCACTTATCTTCCGGCTCCTTTAAAAACTATGGACCTGTGAACCAAATTGATTCTATCGTTTCCTTTACGTCTCCACCTCTTGACACAATATCTGCCGGGTTCTGTTTAGTTGGTACATGCCGCCAGGTGCTATCCTCTGACCACTCTTGAATCTCAGCAACTCTATTTGATACGAAAGTTGACAACGACGATGTATGGGAACGAATCCAATGAAGACAAACTTCCGAATCTGACCAATATACACTTCGTTTGATCGGTGCTTTGATAAGAGGTTTTATTTTGCGACAGAGGTCCGCGAGAAGGTGAGCGGCACATAACTCAAGACGGGGGAGCGTCTATGTCTTGAGCGGCGCTACTTTCGACTTTGCTGTCAACAACGAGACTTTACTACCTTCTGCAGATTTGCAACGGATATAGACGCAGGCTCCATAGGCTCTCATCGATGCGTCAACAAAGGCATGAATTTCAATTGGTGAAATTGGCTCACTCATCACAAATCTCGGTATTGAGATCTCTTCTAACTGTGACAAGGCAAGCTGAATCTTGTTCCATGCGGTTTCCAAGTGCAGTGGAATGGACTCATCCCAATCTAGCTTATTGAGCCAAAGTTCCTGTAACAGGATCTTTCCTTTAATAAGGATCGGGCTTAATAAGCCAAGAGGGTCGAAAAGCTTTGACGTCGCCGAAAGAATATTCCGCTTAGTCGCCCTTTGACCCATGACTGACATATCAATTTCGAATTTAAATACATCATCTTTAGGAACCCAAACGATTCCTAATGTTTTTGTCAGCTCTGAGTCCGAAAGTGTTATTGGCTTAACCGTGCTCTCGAATGCATTAACTTCAGGCGAGTTTGAAAACCACTTGCTCAATTCAAACCCAGCGTTGAGTTACTTCAGAACCTGAGTTACTTCAGACTTAATTGTCTTTAGCTCCTCCATGCAACCAGCACCCGTTAACATGTCGTCGACGTAAAAGTCAGACGCAAAAGCAGCTCGAGGGAATGTATTTTTCGCGGATTCACTCAACCTCTTCAAACACCTTATGGCCAGGAATGGGGCTGGTGCAGTGCCATATGTAACGGTGTTAAGCTTGCACAATTTCAAGGACTCAGACGGGTCTTTTCTCCACACTATCAACTGGTATCGTCGATCTGCTTCATTTACCATCACTTGACGATACATCTTTTTTATGTCGGCTACCAGAGCGAATTTGTTTAGCCGAAATCTAAGAAGAGTTGAGTAAAGCTCTTCCTGAATTGTTGGACCCACCATCAAAAACTCATTTAAGCACTTTTGTGTGGATGTCTTGCAGGACGCATCGAAAACGACTCGAAGTTTGGTCGTTGTACTGTGCGGCCGCAAGACACACTGGTGGGGTATGACGTAGTGTGGAGAAGCAAGAACGTCATTGCTTGCAGGGGACATATGGCCTAGGGATTCGTATTCTTCCATGAATTCCAAATACATTTTCTTTAAGTTCGGATCTCGAGATAATCTTCTCTCGAGCGACAGAAATCGGCTTTTGGCTATCTCGAATGAATTGCCCAAAACGCTTGGATCCGACTTAAATGGAAGTTTAACTTCAAATCGACCTGAAGGCAGTATTCTTGTAGTCTTCCGATAATGTTCCTCACATAGCTCTTGTTCTGGCGACAACATCTTTTTCGAAGAAGGAACTTCTTCCAACGACCAGAATTTTTTCAAGTTTTTGTCTATTGACTCTAATACCTCCTCTTGGCGATTCAGACTGGTCTCTAGGCTGTTGAGGAGTTGAGGAATTTGCCAGATATTTTCCCGATACTATCCACCCAAGGAGAGTTTTTTGAAGGATGGGATGGTTCGGACCTTGTTTTATTTGACCAACGGACAACGGTTCGAAAAATGACTCAGCTCCAATTAGCATATCTATCCGCTGAGGTTTGTTGAAATATGGGTCTGCTAACGGCAAGTTCTTTGGTAGGGTCCAATCTTTTACGTTTACTGACTGGTCAGGGTGATAGCCTGAAATGGTTTTCAAAACCCAAAAGTCGAACGGAAACTCGCTACCATTGACTCTCGACTTCACCACGGTGTGTATCTTTTTCTTGACTTGTGAATTAGTTTGACCAATTCCAAGCAAGTTGATGCACGATTCCTCCCTACGGATCTGTAAGCGTTGAGCAAGATCTTCTGTAATAAAATTCATTTGTGACCCTGAGTCAAGTAATGCTCGGGCCAAGATGTGCTCACCATTTTTTGTGCGAACGCTTACGATCGACGTTGCTAACAAAACCCTTTCTACAGACGACGCATGCAAAGCATGTGAAGTAGAAGGGCCATCAATCGTTAACTCTGGAGGAGGATTTTGTGTGGGTGGTGGTAATGCTAATGCTATTTTTGGTCACTGTGAATCGGTGCAGAAGTTTATGGTGCGATCTTGAACAGATTTGGCACCTGGTCGATTTACAATTCGCTACCGTGTGACCTTTTCGCAGACAATTCAAACATAGAGAGGCTGACTTAACAAACTCAAACCTTTGCATTACAGCAAGGCGAGCGAACGGACTGCACTGGGCCAAAAAATGGTTGTTCGCGTTACAATAACTGCAAGCTGGTTTGGCGTTGGTAGAAGAACAAGACAACGAAGTTCTATTCAGTTGCTTGCCGAACCCAGTTATTTCTTGTTTTGGTTTGCCAGTCTCTTCAGCGGGCAGATGCTGGTATCTACGATTTAGTATTTTTTCCGGCAATTCCTCATAATCCATAAGTGACTCTTCCCATTTTTTCTTGGTCACTGGATCCACTCTACTCATAACTAAATGAATAATCATTGAGTTTGCAATTTTAGTATCCTCTCCTATGGATAATAGTGATCCATAAATTGATGACAGAGTGTCGATGAGACCCCTCAACGACGACGCAGACGGCTGGGAAATTTTCGGAAGGCTGAACAGTTGACGTATTTGGTTCGCAAAGATGAGAGATTCGTTATCATAATCTCTCTTTAGACTAGCGATAGCTTCGTCGTAATTACTCTCGGTGACCTGGAATGCCTTGACTTAAATGATTGAATTTCTCGATAACTGGAATGTTCACATCTTTGTCAACTAATGTCTCGAAAAGACTTATGAAATTTTTGAAATCCGAATAATTTCCACTGAATTTTGGCAATGCCAAACTAGGAAGTCGAGCTCGAGTTGGGGCTGCAGAAATTGCAGTAGCTGAACGGGAGTCTTCAGCTGAATTAAAGGCATTACATAAGGACATGATCCTTGCCTTGGTAGTTATTCCTAATTCTTCCAACTCGGCTCCGAAATCATCCATTTCATCTATTTGCTCGATCTGGTATTGCAACTCATTTGCTTTAGAAATTGCCTCATCTAAAACCTGAAGCCTGCACTCTAGCTCGGTTTTATTTAGAGGAAGTGATCCATCTTTCAAACGTTCCTCCAACCGGCGAATGCTTTTAACTTTGACATTTAATCTTCTTTTTAAGTCAATAAGAGTCGTGGAATTAAGTTTTTGTTTAGTACTTTCCATTATAAAAAATTTGTTTTTTCAATACAAAAACGAAAACAATGCAAATTTAAGATTTAATAATTTATTTAAAATTTTTTATTAATTTAAAAATAATAATATTAAAAATTTATTAAATTTTTATTTATTAAATTTTTCTAAAATTTATTTAAAAATTTATTGAATTTAATTGCGACAAGAAAATGCGAAAAACGAAAATAATTAATTAATCTTATTTAAATATAATAAATAATTTATTAAATTTAACCAAATTTAAATTGATTAATTAATTGATAACGATTGATGCAAAATCTTTGATAAAGCATCTATAGTAGCTAGCTAAGCCCATGAATGACCTTACTTCAAAAACGTTTTTAGGCTCCGGGAATTCCTTGATGGACCGGACCTTTTCTGGGTCTATTCTAGTCCATTCGCTGGTGACTGTAAACCCCAAAAATTTAACGCTTTTTTTGAAGAAGACCTCTTTAGAAGAAGGCTCTTTAGCACCCAGTCTACGTGCCGAATGTGGGCGTTTTCGTCCTCTGAGAAAACGATAACATCATCGAAATAGACATAGCAAAATTTGCCAATCTGCTCTCGTAGTATGTCGTCGAAGGTTCTTGGGAAGATGCTGGCAGCATTCATCAACCCGAAAGGCAGTCGGCGAAACTCGTATTTTCCCCCTGTTTATTGAGATTATTTTATCTCGTCGCGAAAACGAAAGGAAAAATAGGTGGCTGTAGAAATTAAATTAAATTACGAAAAAAACGAACGAAAACGAAAATGCGTGCACTCTTCGACGTTATAAATTCGATTATATTCATATTAACAAACCTTAAGCCTAGCTTATCTAGTGCGGCGAAGCGGGGCGAATTCATGGGAGAGCGCAAGTGAGAGCTTCACTTGCGCTCCCGCTCCGCCCTAAACTAACTTATACTAGACTTCATGCAATTCCACTTAATTATCTACATCTAATTATACACCGGCCCCGTTAAAGGCCTTCCTTAGGCTTCAACTATTGGAAACCTTGCCAGCTTGTGGACTGCTCTCCGAAATACTGCTCCTCTACTCGTCCTGACGTCGGCGACCCTGACCCTTCCGTCCGCGCCGGCGTGAGTCTCGACGACCCTGGCGGTGATCCACTGCTGGGGCGGCTGGTTGTCCTCGGCGACCAGCACCAGATCGCCCTTCCTGGCATCCTCCTGCTCCCGCTGCCACTGCGACCGCGCCTGTAGGCCCAAGACGTACTCCCGGGACCAACGCTGCCAAAACATTTGCTTGATTGACGAGACAAGCCGCCATCGCCGCAAGCACGTTAGACCCTGCTGGTCCGGGGTCCGCGGTGCTGGTGGGGCGATGAGCGGCCCGCCTGTCAACAGGTGCCCGGGAGTTAACGCCTCGCCGTCGCTTGGGTCCTGACTGAGGGCGCCCAGGGGCCTCGAGTTCAGGACGGCCTCGACTCCAACGAGGACGGTCTGCAGCTCCTCTGCGGTCAACTTTGCGCTGCCCACCGCTCGTAGGAGTAGGTGTTTTGCAGACTTAACACCTGCCTCCCATAGTCCGCCCATGTGCGGAGCCCGCGGCGGTATGAACGCAAATACGCATCCTTTTTTTGATGCGTATTGCCGCAGCTCGTCCGCTTCGCTCTCGATCTGGTGCCGCAGTGCCGCGAAGTGGCGACTCGCTCCGACGAAGTTCGTCGCGTTGTCGCAGTGCACGGTCTGCGGACATCCTCGGCGCCCAACGAACCTTTGAAAAGCCAATAGAAAGGAATCAGTTGACAGATCGGAAACTAATTCTAAATTTACTGCTTTAGACGAAAAACAAACAAACAGGGCAATGTAGGACTTGTATGGTGGCCTACCACGAATTTTCAAGGTCGTCTCAATAGGGCCACAGAAATCCACGCCACATATGGAAAATGGGCGGAGAGCACGAACTCGATCTAAGGGTAAATATCCCATGATTTGAGTCATCAGATGAGGCTTGCATTTAAAACAGCGTATGCATGACCGCACTATCTGACTGCAGACTTCCTGCGCGTTTACTATCCAAACGCGCTGTCGCAAGAGACTCACTAGGGCTCGTGGACCCACATGAAAATTCGACTCGTGCAAGTATCGGACGTAGCTCTGAACAAATTGAGAGCGCTTCGTCAACTATACAGGAAACTTGGCATCGTACGAAATAGGAGCATTAGCTAGTCGCCCCCCGACCCGCAACAACGAAAAGGTAAGTCCTGCCTGAGAGGTTTCATGGACAAATGGACTTAGCTTCTGTAGGCTTGGGCTAACAACAAGATTTTTTCTAACATTTTTAATTTCCTCTTGATACTCGTGCTCTTGGACTATCTGGACAATTTTATTAAAAGCGTCTTGATATTCGACAGGTGAAGGTACATTATCAGAAGTAACTACTAATTTTTTACACTTCTTTATAAAGCGGACCATGTAAACGAACACTTGCAGCAGTTTTAAGTGAGAGGAAAATCCTTCTATCACTTCCAACAAATATGAGGTAGAGACCATTGCAGTCAGTCCGACCGCACTCTTCTTTGCTTCCATCTGCAAAATCTCTGGTGACGGATCAAACCGAGGGCTCGTTGGCCACTTATCTTCCGGCTCCTTTAAAAACTATGGACCTGTGAACCAAATTGATTTTATCGTTTCCTTTACGTCTCCACCTCTTGACACAATATCTGC
The DNA here is from genome assembly GCF_017639315.1 of Drosophila ananassae. Taxonomy (NCBI): domain Eukaryota; kingdom Metazoa; phylum Arthropoda; class Insecta; order Diptera; family Drosophilidae; genus Drosophila; species Drosophila ananassae. The sequence goes on from NW_025319066.1 coordinate 47,989, forward strand.
CGGGTTCTGTTTAGTTGGTACATGCCGCCAGGTGCTATCCTCTGACCACTCTTGAATCTCAGCAACTCTATTTGATACGAAAGTTGACAACGACGATGTATGGGAACGAATCCAATGAAGACAAACTTCCGAATCTGACCAATATACACTTCGTTTGATCGGTGCTTTGATAAGAGGTTTTATTTTGCGACAGAGGTCCGCGAGAAGGTGAGCGGCACATAACTCAAGACGGGGGAGCGTCTATGTCTTGAGCGGCGCTACTTTCGACTTTGCTGTCAACAACGAGACTTTACTACCTTCTGCAGATTTGCAGCGGATATAGACGCAGGCTCCATAGGCTCTCATCGATGCGTCAACAAAGGCATGAATTTCAATTGGTGAAATTGGCTCACTCATCACAAATCTCGGTATTGAGATCTCTTCTAAGTGTGACAAGGCAAGCTGAATCTTGTTCCATGCGGTTTCCAAGTGCAGTGGAATGGACTCATCCCAATCTAGCTTATTGAGCCAAAGTTCCTGTAACAGGATCTTTCCTTTAATAAGGATCGGGCTTAATAAGCCAAGAGGGTCGAAAAGCTTTGACGTCACCGAAAGAATATTCCGCTTAGTCGCCCTTTGACCCATGACTGACATATCAATTTCGAATTTAAATACATCATCTTTAGGAACCCAAACGATTCCTAATGTTTTTGTCAGCTCTGAGTCCGAAAGTGTTATTGGCTTAACCGTGCTCTCGGATGCATTAACTTCAGGCGAGTTTGAAAACCACTTGCTCAATTCAAACCCAGCGTTTTGAAGAACCTGAGTTACTTCAGACTTAATTGTCTTTAGCTCCTCCATGCAACCAGCACCCGTTAACATGTCGTCGACGTAAAAGTCAGACCCAATAACTTTAGCAGCTCGAGGGAATGTATTTTTCGCGGATTCACTCAACCTCTTCAAACACCTTATGGCCAGGAATGGGGCTGGTGCAGTGCCATATGTAACGGTGTTAAGCTTGCACAATTTCAAGGACTCAGACGGGTCTTTTCTCCACACTATCAACTGGTATCGTCGATCTGCTTCATTTACCATCACTTGACGATACATCTTTTTTATGTCGGCTACCAGAGCGAATTTGTTTAGCCGAAATCTAAGAAGAGTTGAGTAAAGCTCTTCCTGAATTGTTGGACCCACCATCAAAAACTCATTTAAGCACTTTTGTGTGGATGTCTTGCAGGACGCATCGAAAACGTCTCGAAGTTTGGTCGTTGTACTGTGCGGCCGCAAGACACACTGGTGGGGTATGACGTAGTGTGGAGAAGCAAGAACGTCATTGCTTGCAGGGGACATATGGCCTAGGGATTCGTATTCTTCCATGAATTCCAAATACATTTTCTTTAAGTTCGGATCTCGAGATAATCTTCTCTCGAGCGACAGAAATCGGCGTTTGGCTATCTCGAATGAATTGCCCAAAACGCTTGGATCCGACTTAAATGGAAGTTTAACTTCAAATCGACCTTAAGGCAGTATTCTTGTAGTCTTCCGATAATGTTCCTCACATAGCTCTTGTTCTGGCGACAACATCTTTTTAGAAGAAGGAACTTCTTCCAACGACCAGAATTTTTTCAAGTTTTTGTCTATTGACTCTAATACCTCTTCTTGGCGATTCAGACTAGAGACCGGCTGTTGAGGAGTTGAGGAATTTGCCAGATATTTTCCCGATACTATCCACCCAAGGAGAGTTTTTTGAAGGATGGGATGGTTCGGACCTTGTTTTATTTGACCAACGGACAACAGTTCGAAAAATGACTCAGCTCCAATTAGCATATCTATCCGCTGAGGTTTGTTGAAATATGGGTCTGCTAACGGCAAGTTCTTTGGTAGGGTCCAATCTTTTACGTTTACTGACTGGTCAGGGTGATAGCCTGAAATGGTTTTCAAAACCCAAAAGTCGAACGGAAACTCGCTACCATTGACTCTCGACTTCACCACGGTGTGTATCTTTTTCTTGACTTGTGAATTAGTTTGACCAATTCCAAGCAAGTTGATGCACGATTCCTCCCTACGGATCTGTAAGCGTTGAGCAAGATCTTCTGTAATAAAATTCATTTGTGACCCTGAGTCAAGTAATGCTCGGGCCAAGATGTGCTCACCATTTTTTGTGCGAACGCTTACGATCGACGTTGCTAACAAAACCCTTTCTACAGACGACGCATGCAAAGCATGTGAAGTAGAAGGGCCATCATTCGTTAACTCTGGAGGAGGATTTTGTGTGGGTGGTGGTAATGCTAAGCTATTTTCGGTCACTGTGAATCGGTGCAGAAGTTTATGGTGCGATCTTGAACAGATTTGGCACCTGGTCGATTTACAATTCGCTACCGTGTGACCTTTTCGCAGACAATTCAAACATAGAGAGGCTGACTTAACAAACTCAAACCTTTGCATTACAGCAAGGCGAGCGAACGGACTGCACTGGGCCAAAAAATGGTTGTTCGCGTTACAATAACTGCAAGCTGGTTTGGCGTTGGTAGAAGAACAAGACAACGAAGTTCTATTCAGTTGCTTGCCGAACCCAGTTCTTTCTTGTTTTGGTTTGCCAGTCTCTTCAGTGGACAGATGCTGGTATCTACGATTTAGTATTTTTTCGAAATCGGACCACAGCGGCAATTCCTCATAATCCATAAGTGACTCTTCCCATTTTTGCTTGGTCACTGGATCCACTCTACTCATAACTAAATGAATAATCATTGAGTTTGCAATTTTAGTATCATCTCCTATGGATAATAGTGATCCATAAATTGATGACAGAGTGTCGATGAGACCCCTCAACGACGACGCAGACGGCTGGGAAATTTTCGGAAGGCTGAACAGTTGACGTATTTGGTTCGCAAAGATGAGACATTCGTTATCATAAACTCTCTTTAGACTAGCGATAGCTTCGTCGTAATTACTCTCGGTGACCTGGAATGCCTTGACAGTTCCTAAGGCTTCACCAGAGAGGCAAGAAATTAAATGATTGAATTTCTCGATAACTGGAATGTTCACATCTTTGTCAACTAATGTCTCGAAAAGACTTATGAAATTTTTGAAATCCGAATAATTTCCACTGAATTTTGGCAATGCCAAACTAGGAAGTCGAGCTCGAGTTGGGGCTGCAGAAATTGCAGTAGCTGAACGGGAGTCTTCAGCTGAATTAAAGGCATTACATAAGGACATGATCCTTGCCTTGGTAGTTATTCCTAATTCTTCCAACTCGGCTCCGAAATCATCCAATTCATCTATTTGCTCGATCTGGTATTGCAACTCATTTGCTTTAGAAATTGCCTCATCTAAAACCTGAAGCCTGCACTCTAGCTCGGTTTTATTTAGAGGAAGTGATCCATCTTCCAAACGTTCCTCCAACCGGCGAATGCTTTTAACTTTGACATTTAATCTTCTTTTTAAGTCAATAAGAGTCGTGGAATTAAGGTTTTGTTTAGTACTTTCCATTATAAAAAATTTGTTTTTTCAATACAAAATCGAAAACAATGCAAATTTAAGATTTAATAATTTATTTAAAATTTTCTAATAATTTAAAAATAATAATATTAAAAATTTATTAAATTTTTATTTATTAAATTTTTCTAAAATTTATTTAAAAATTTATTGAATTTAATTGCGACAAGAAAATGCGAAAAACGAAAATAATTAATTAATCTTATTTAAATATAATAAATAATTTATTAAATTTAACCAAATTTAAATTGATTAATTAATTGATAACGATTGATGCAAAATCTTTGATAAAGCATCTATAGTAGCTAGCTAAGCCCATGAATGACCTTACTTCAAAAACGTTTTTAGGCTCCGGGAATTCCTTGATGGACCGGACCTTTTCTGGGTCTATTCTAGTCCCTTCGCTGGTGACTATAAACCCCAAAAATTTAACGCTCTTTTTGAAGAAGACCTCTTTAGAAGAAGGCTCTTTAGCACCCAGTCTACGTGCCGAATGTGGGCGTTTTCGTCCTCTGAGAAAACGATAACATCATCGAAATAGACATAGCAAAATTTGCCAATCTGCTCTCGTAGTATGTCGTCGAAGGTTCTTGGGAAGATGCTGGCAGCATTCATCAACCCGAATGGCAGTCGGCGAAACTCGTATTTTCCCCCTGTTTATTGAGATTATTTTATCTCGTCGCCAAAACGAAAGGAAAAATAGGTGGCTGTAGAAATTAAATTAAATTACGAAAAAAACGAACGAAAACGAAAATGCGTGCACTCTTCGACGTTATAAATTCGATTATATTCATATTAACAAACCTTAAGCCTAGCTTATCTAGTGCGGCGAAGCGGGGCGAATTCATGGGAGAGCGCAAGTGAGAGCTTCACTTGCGCTCCCGCTCCGCCCTAAACTAACTTATACTAGACTTCATGCAATTCCACTTAATTATCTACATCTAATTATACACCGGCCCCGTTGAAGGCCTTCCTTAGGCTTCAACTATTGGAAACCTTGCCAGCTTGTGGACTACTCTCCGAAATACTGCTCCTCTACTCGTCCTGACGTCGGCGACCCTGACCCTTCCGTCCGCGCCGGCGTGAGTCTCGACGACCCTGGCGGTGATCCACTGCTGGGGCGGCTGGTTGTCCTCGGCGACCAGCACCAGATCGCCCTTCCTGGCATCCTCCTGCTCCCGCTGCCACTGCGACCGCGCCTGTAGGCCCAAGACGTACTCCCGGGACCAACGCTGCCAAAACATTTGCTTGATTGACGAGACAAGCCGCCATCGCCGCAAGCACGTTAGACCCTGCTGGTCCGGGGTCCGCGGTGCTGGTGGGGCGATGAGCGGCCCGCCTGTCAACAGGTGCCCGGGAGTTAACGCCTCGCCGTCGCTTGGGTCCTGACTGAGGGCGCCCAGGGGCCTCGAGTTCAGGACGGCCTCGACTCCAACGAGGACGGTCTGCAGCTCCTCTGCGGTCAACTTTGTAGGTGTTTTGCAGACTTAACACCTGCCTCCCATAGTCCGCCCATGTGCGGAGCCCGCGGCGGTATGAACGCAAATACGCATCCTTTTTTTGATGCGTATTGCCGCAGCTCGTCCGCTTCGCTCTCGATCTGGTGCCGCAGTGCCGCGAAGTGGCGACTCGCTCCGACGAAGTTCGTCGCGTTGTCGCAGTGCACGGTCTGCGGACATCCTCGGCGCCCAACGAACCTTTGAAAAGCCAATAGAAAGGAATCAGTTGACAGATCGGAAACTAATTCTAAATTTACTGCTTTAGACGAAAAACAAACAAACAGGGCAATGTAGGACTTGTATGGTGGCCTACCACGAATTTTCAAGGTCGTCTCAATAGGGCCACAGAAATCCACGCCACATATGGAAAATGGGCGGAGAGCACGAACTCGATCTAAGGGTAAATATCCCATGATTTGAGTCATCAGATGAGGCTTGCATTTAAAACAGCGTATGCATGACCGCACTATCTGACTGCAGACTTCCTGCGCGTTTACTATCCAAACGCGCTGTCGCAAGAGACTCACTAGGGCTCGTGGACCCACATGAAAATTCGACTCGTGCAAGTATCGGACGTAGCTCTGAACAAATTGAGAGCGCTTCGTCAACTATACAGGAAACTTGGCATCGTACGAAATAGGAGCATTGGCTAGTCGCCCCCCGACCCGCAACAACGAAAAGGTAAGTCCTGCCTGAGAGGTTTCATGGACAAATGGACTTAGCTTCTGTAGGCTTGGGCTAACAACAAGATTTTTTCTAACATTTTTAATTTCCTCTTGATACTCGTGCTCTTGGACTATCTGGACAATTTTATTAAAAGCGTCTTGATATTCGACAGGTGAAGGTACATTATCAGAAGTAACTACTAATTTTTTACACTTCTTTATAAAGCGGACCATGTAAACGAACACTCGCAGCAGTTTTAAGTGAGAGGAAAATCCTTCTATCACTTCCAACAAATATGAGGTAGAGACCATTGCAGTCAGTCCGACCGCACTCTTCTTTGCTTCCATCTGCAAAATCTCTGGTGACGGATCAAACCGAGGGCTCGTTGGCCACTTATCTTCCGGCTCCGTTAAAAACTATGGACCTGTGAACCAAATTGATTCTATCGTTTCCTTTACGTCTCCACCTCTTGACACAATATCTGCCGGGTTCTGTTTAGTTGGTACATGCCGCCACGTGCTATCCTCTGACCACTCTTGAATCTCAGCAACTCTATTTGATACGAAAGTTGACAACGACGATGGATGGGAACGAATCCAATGAAGACAAACTTCCGAATCTGACCAATATACACTTCGTTTGATCGGTGCTTTGATAAGAGGTTTTATTTTGCGACAGAGGTCCGCGAGAAGGTGAGCGGCACATAACTCAAGACGGGGGAGCGTCTATGTCTTGAGCGGCGCTACTTTCGACTTTGCTGTCAACAACGAGACTTTACTACCTTCTGCAGATTTGCAACGGATATAGACGCAGGCTCCATAGGCTCTCATCGATGCGTCAACAAAGGCATGAATTTCAATTGGTGAAATCGGCTCACTCATCACAAATCTCGGTATTGAGATCTCTTCTAACTGTGACAAGGCAAGCTGAATCTTGTTCCATGCGGTTTCCAAGTGCAGTGGAATGGACTCATCCCAATCTAGCTTATTGAGCCAAAGTTCCTGTAACAGGATCTTTCCTTTAATAAGGATCGGGCTTAATAAGCCAAGAGGGTCGAAAAGCTTTGACGTCACCGAAAGAATATTCCGCTTAGTCGCCCTTTGACCCATGACTGACATATCAATTTCGACGTAAAAGTCAGACCCAATAACTTTAGCAGCTCGAGGGAATGTATTTTTCGCGGATTCACTCAACCTCTTCAAACACCTTATGGCCAGGAATGGGGCTGGTGCAGTGCCATATGTAACGGTGTTAAGCTTGCACAATTTCAAGGACTCAGACGGGTCTTTTCTCCACACTATCTGGTAGTGGTATCGTCGATCTGCTTCATTTACCATCACTTGACGATACATCTTTTTTATGTCGGCTACCAGAGCGAATTTGTTTAGCCGAAATCTAAGAAGAGTTGAGTAAAGCTCTTCCTGAATTGTTGGACCCACCATCAAAAACTCATTTAAGCACTTTTGTGTGGATGTCTTGCAGGACGCATCGAAAACGACTCGAAGTTTGGTCGTTGTACTGTGCGGCCGCAAGACACACTGGTGTGGAGAAGCAAGAACGTCATTGCTTGCAGGGGACATATGGCCTAGGGATTCGTATTCTTCCATGAATTCCAAATACATTTTCTTTAAGTTCGGATCTCGAGATAATCTTCTCTCGAGCGACAGAAATCGGCGTTTAGCTATCTCGAATGAATTGCCCAAAACGCTTGGATCCGACTTAAATGGAAGTTTAACTTCAAATCGACCTGAAGGCAGTATTCTTGTAGTCTTCCGATAATGTTCCTCACATAGCTCTTGTTCTGGCGACAACATCTTTTTAGAAGAAAGAACTTCTTCCAACGACCAGAATTTTTTCAAGTTTTTGTCTATTGACTCTAATATTTCCTCTTGGTAATTCAGACTAGAGACCGGCTGTTGAGGAGTTGAGGAATTTGCCAGATATTTTCCCGATACTATCCACCCAAGGAGAGTTTTTTGAAGGATGGGATGGTTCGGACCTTGTTTTATTTGGCCAACGGACAACAATTCCGCTGAGGTGTGTTGAAATATGGGTCTGCTAACGGCAAGTTCTTTGGTAGGGTCCAATCTTTTACGTTTACTGACTGGTCAGGGTGATAGCCTGAAATGGTTTTCAAATGGTTTCCAAACGTCGAACGGAAACTCGCTACCATTGACTCTCGACTTCACCACGGTGTGTATCTTTTTCTTGACTTGTGAATTAGTTTGACCAATTCCAAGCAAGTTGATGCACGATTCCTCCCTACGGATCTGTAAGCGTTGAGCAAGATCTTCTGTAATAAAATTCATTTGTGACCCTGAGTCAAGTAATGCTCGGGCCAAGATGTGCTCACCATTTTTTGTGCGAACGCTTACGATCGACGTTGCTAACAAAACCCTTTCTACAGACGACGCATGCAAAGCATGTGAAGTAGAAGGGCCATCATTCGTTAACTCTGGAGGAGGATTTTGTGTGGGTGGTGGTAATGCTAAGCTATTTTCGGTCACTGTGAATCGGTGCAGAAGTTTATGGTGCGATCTTGAACAGATTTGGCACCTGGTCGATTTACAATTCGCTACCGTGTGACCTTTTCGCAGACAATTCAAACATAGAGAGGCTGACTTAACAAACTCAAACCTTTGCATTACAGCAAGGCGAGCGAACGGACTGCACTGGGCCAAAAAATGGTTGTTCGCGTTACAATAACTGCAAGCTGGTTTGGCGTTGGTAGAAGAACAAGACAACGAAGTTCTATTCAGTTGCTTGCCGAACCCAGTTCTTTCTTGTTTTGGTTTGCCAGTCTCTTCAGCGGACAGATGCTGGTATCTACGATTTAGTATTTTTTCGAAATCGGACCACAGCGGCAATTCCTCATAATCCAGTGACTCTTCCCATTTTTGCTTGGTCACTGGATCCACTCTACTCATAACTAAATGAATAATCATTGAGTTTGCAATTTTAGTATCATCTCCTATGGATAATAGTGATCCATAAATTGATGACAGAGTGTCGATGAGACCCCTCAACGACGACGCAGACGGCTGGGAAATTTTCGGAAGGCTGAACAGTTGACGTATTTGGTTCGCAAAGATGAGACATTCGTTATCATAAACTCTCTTTAGACTAGCGATAGCTTCGTCGTAATTACTCTCGGTGACCTGGAATGCCTTGACAGTTCCTAAGGCTTCACCAGAGAGGCAAGAAATTAAATGATTGAATTTCTCGATAACTGGAATGTTCACATCTTTGTCAACTAATGTCTCGAAAAGACTTATGAAATTTTTGAAATCCGAATAATTTCCACTGAATTTTGGCAATGCCAAACTAGGAAGTCGAGCTCGAGTTGGGGCTGCAGAAATTGCAGTAGCTGAACGGGAGTCTTCAGCTGAATTAAAGGCATTACATAAGGACATGATCCTTGCCTTCGTAGTTATTCCTAATTCTTCCAACTCGGCTCCGAAATCATCCAATTCATCTATTTGCTCGTTCTGGTATTGCAACTCATTTGCTTTAGAAATTGCCTCATCTAAAACCTGAAGCCTGCACTCTAGCTCGGTTTTATTTAGAGGAAGTGATCCATCTTCCAAACGTTCCTCCAACCGGCGAATGCTTTTAACTTTGACATTTAATCTTCTTTTTAAGTCAATAAGAGTCGTGGAATTAAGTTTTTGTTTAGTACTTTCCATTATAAAAAATTTGTTTTTTCAATACAAAAACGAAAACAATGCAAATTTAAGATTTAATAATTTATTTAAAATTTTTTATTAATTTTAAAATAATAATATTAAAAATTTATTAAATTTTTATTTATTAAATTTTTCTAAAATTTATTTAAAAATTTAATGAATTTAATTGCGACAAGAAAATGCGAAAAACGAAAATAATTAATTAATCTTATTTAAATATAATAAATAATTTATTAAATTTAACCAAATTTAAATTGATTAATTAATTGATAACGAATTATTGATAGTCGAGGCACAGAGTATCCAAAAAAATAGTTGGTCGCCAATGACACCGAAACCAATATGCTCGACAAAATTGTAGGGGAGCGCGTCACTTGGCAGACCGGTAAACTATACGCGCCAAAAAGTGCATATACATACATACATACAGCAGCGGATAACGGTGGGAAACGAAAACGAGAATATTATCGCTGCATCTATTTGTATGTAAATTATATGTTTTAATTCCCGATTTAAAATAAAAAAATAAAAATTAGGATTTTTATTTTATAAATTTTATTATTAAATTCAAGAATGAGTTATAAAGATATCCTATTGGATTAATCGTTGATTATAAACTGATTTTACAAATTCAATTTTCTTATAACTATAGCTTTTATCGGTGACAGCGACGCTGGCAGCATAGATGGACTTTGGTTGAATAGTTTTGATTGGTCAGAGCAGGCCCGGCGGATAATATGGGTATGGTGGGTAGTTGTACCCACTCGGAAATTTCCGAGTGGGGAAAATACCCACTCGGAATCCTTCTCACTCGCCAAATTTTTTTTTTCTGCCGCGGTGGCTTAAGTTTTGCAAATCAGCTGGCATGTAAATTTGTTTTTTTGAAAAACATAATTTATCAATTTCCAAACTGAGGGGTCAATGTTACGATGGAGCATCAAATGTATCTGGAAAAATCTCAGGATTGCAAAAGCGAATTCTTGAAGAAGAACCTCGGGCTTTATTCGTCCACTGCAATGCCCATAATTTGAATCTTGTTGTTCAAGATTCAATTGAACGAGTGATATTGGCAAGAAAATTTATTGGAACAATAAAAGAGCTGATAAATTTCGTCAGAGATTCGCCGAAACGCGTTGCACAGTTTAGGGACTTGCAGATTGATGCGGGAAAAGAGCAAGGCAACGACTTACCTTCTCTTGCAGCTTATTGCCCGACCAGGTATACTTTAAAAAACTTAATTCAATTATGTTTTCAGGTTTATATACATGTTTGTTTTCATTTTATAGATGGGTGGTTAGAATAAAATCTTTGAAAACTGTCAAAGCAAACTACGCTCAATTGATGCAATTTTTCCATGACCGTTCTGTGGATAAAGAAGTCAACAGCGCCGTATCAGCAAAAGCGTCAGGGTTTTATGACTACATGGAGACATTTGAGTGCGTGTTTCACTTGAATATGATGATAGAAATTTTCGATCGCGTGGAGATATTAAACAAAGATTTGCAAAATTCGAATCTTTGCGTCATCGAATCATATGATAAAATACAAGCAGTTTCCGACGTTCTGAACGCTTCACGTGATGCTAAGTTCAATGAAATTTGGAGCAAGAGCATTGAAGCTGCTGCTGGCCTTGAACTAAGCGAGCCACAAATTCCACGTCGTCGAAAAATCCCAAAACATCTCGAGACTCTTGAGCAAGGCAAAGCGGAGAACTTTGAATTTAAAAAACCAATCGAGTTTTTCAGAAAATCTTACTTTGAAGTTTTCGATCAATTGATTTCGTCTCTAAATAATCGATTCGAAAATGATTCTGCGCGATTTTTTAAAATGTTGGAAAGATTTGCAGTAGGTCAGCCAGTAGATATCAATGAAATCGTGAAGCATTATAAGAATGATTTTGACAAGGACAGGTTACTCAGTGATAGAAATATGTTTTTGCAACTTGTGAAAAGGCAGAATGAACACACAAATAATCTGAGGGAAGTTGTAGATTTCTTGAAGAAATACGAATGGATGAGAGGGCTTGTTCCAGAGTTTGTGCGATTCGTTCGTCTGCTAATTACAATACCAGGGTCATCCTGTTCAAATGAAAGAAGTTTTTCGGTTCTTCGCAGGGTGAAAACTTATTTAAGATCAACAATATCGCAATATCGACTGAATAACGTAGCAATCTTACATGTTTATCGCGAAACTACCGACAAACTTGATTTGGATGAATTGTTAAATGAATTCATTTCGAAAAATGCTAAACGGAGCTCTGTATTTGCGTTGCGCAAATGATACTTATATCTTTTATAATATTTATATACTTATTATCTTTTATAAGCTGAAATAAACAATGAAGAGAACCACTTGAATATTTTCCTGTGAACCTTTTCTTTTTTTTTTTTTTTTTTTTTTTTTTTTTACAACTACCCACTCGGGCTGAGCATGATCCGCCGGGCCTGGGTCAGAGCTTTATGCTGACATGTAGGTTCCCAGGATGGGCACTTGTTTATGAATTTGGAGCAAAAGGGGTTTGATGTTTACGTCTACTGTCGTCGATAAAGGCGTGTGAATGGTTTATGTCTATGTTTATGTCTGGATGCCAATGATAATGCTCTCTAGCCTATTTGAATTATTCCCACAGTAGGCTCTGGAATGTTGTTTATATACGATTTGATAGGTATGGCAGGGTATACTGGTTTTATGGGGGATTCGTTATCTAGGGTATTTGCAGATACATTAAGTGTATCTGTGGATACACTACTCGCCCCTCCTTTAGAAATTTCAACATCCTTGTTGAATTCGACAACAATTTCCTTGTGGTTGGCTAAACGCTTATAAGTGAATATTACATAAATTGTTATGCTTACAACTATAAGTATTAGGCTTATAAATACAATCCATTTGTAGACAATATCTTGTTTTTGTTGATTGATTAATGATTCTTTAAGTTTTAAAATTGGTGTTGGTTCATGTAGAGTTACATTGGTACTTGACAATATTATTTTATATTCATTTATATTCTTTGAAGTAGTGAATTTGATATTTCTTATTTCAAGTGTACATTGGCTTAATTGTATAATATTATTTCCTTCAATTGTTTTATTAAATAATTCACAATTTTGGTTAATTTGCGTTTTACTTAAATTATATGTTATTATAATATTTGGTTCAATGTATTTTATAAATTCTTTTTCTGAAATAAAAGTGTGTTGACAAATTGCTAATTGATTTGTAAGGATCTTTGAAATACATTGGTCAGTTACTAAATATTTTTGATCCATTACATCCACTAAAGGATTTGCAGAATTTTCCAAATAATAAACACTTTTATTATTATTCATAAAATATTCAAATTAATCATTTATTTCAATTTGGCGGCCTAAATTATCTGGATATTTAATTATTCTGTATTTTTGAGTTTCATTAAAAGATGTTGGTATATGGGCTAAAATAAAAGTATTTTTGGTTTGACTGCATATCCAAGCTGAAGTCTTTATTGATAATAATTTTTCTTCATTAATGTCATCTAACTCTTCATGTTTTAATATTTTAGGATTAAATATTCCAATTCTTGTTAACTGAATCCCCATTTGTAAATCTTCAATGTATTCTAGAAAAATGTGTAAAGAATATCTAAAAAGGTGCAAGGCCTCATTTTCCTCTTCTTCCCGTATTAATTTATTTGTCGGAGAAGTTAAGCCTTCTCCTCGCGGGGTCTCGGGATTTCTTTGTTCGTTCCCCTGGTGGTGTTCCATACCATGTTCTGGCTGATGCAGCGAGTCCTCGTTGCCTTTGTTGCTCATCTTTTGTCAAATTATGTTAGCAGTGAAGTCCACACGTCTAGCTCGATACCAAGCAGAGATGAAAAAGGAATAGCAGGACCAGATCTAGCAACACAACGAAGCCACACACGGCCTTAGTTCGCAAACTAAGTCCTCATCATACCAGGACTGATATATTCCCGCACGACCAATGGTCACACCTTAAAGTCTAATGTCTAACAAGAGACTTAATTACCTCCTCTCCGACACGGCCATCCTGACATATACACGTCCTCGTGTCTATAATCAACATCTGAATTTCATTCCACTTTATAATTTCATTAAATGCTTTCATAGAACTGAATCACATAATCTTAACTTCATATAATGTTCATCAACATAACTAAACTTCTATTTTTAACATATCTCTAATGATCTCTCATAAACCATTTCCATACAAAAGATCAATAAATCGTTTTCAAGCTATACATTAATCAGTTAAAATAGTTACTTCGTAATCCAAAATACATAACTAAACTTTTAAAAGCCGATTTTTAAATTCTTCGCCAAACACATTGGCTTCACACATTTTCAAACAATTTAAATTGTCCATCGCCCACGAACACAGCTTCAAAAATTCATTAATCTCATTACTCGTCCATCGCCCAACAGTTGGCTTCACGAATTCATCAATCTCATTTCTCGTCCATCGCCCAACAGTTGGCTTCACGAATTCATCAAACAAATCTCTCGTCCATCGCCCAACACTTGGCTTCACGAATTCATCAAACAAATCTTTCGTCCATCGCCCAACACTTGGCTTCACGAATTCATCAAACATATTTCTAATGCAACTCTCGTCCATCACCAATCACATGGCTTCACGAATTCATCAAACATATTTCTAAAGCAACTCTCGTTCATCACCAATCACATGGCTTCACGAATTCATCAAACATATTTCTAAAGCAACTCTCGTCCATCACCAATCACATGGCTTCACGAATACTTTCTTTTTCATCAGACTTTTCCAACTGATATTGTTCTTTGTAATTTTACATCAAGCTCTTCTGGAATTTGCACTACCGGCAACTTTCGCAAACTTTCGTGTGGATACTTGTAACGCCTATTGTTCAGTGTAGACTTTAAAACGTATCGGTCTCCGTCCAATACCTCGACCACCAAAAAGGGTCCTCTGAACTTAGGATCTAATTTAGTTTGCTGTCACTCGCTGTTTTTAAGCAGCACAAAGTCCCCAACACAGAACCTTGTTACTTTAGCCTTATTTTTATCAAATTTTATCTTCTCATATCTAGCGGCGTCCTCCATGTTCTTAGTGGCCAACTCCCTTGATTTAATCTTGTCAATTTAATCTTCGGTATCACTAATAGGTATCAACCCTAGTGATCGCCCAACTTTACCAATTAAAAGTTCTAAAGGACTACACTTAGTGCTACGATTAACTGTACAGTTAAGAGCTAACTGTACATCCCCTAATGCATCCTGCCACGATCTAGAGCTTGTCTCAACAGCCGTCAAAAAATTCTTTAGTATACTCATGACCCTTTCAACTTGACCGTTGGCTCGACTTGCGCCCGTTCCAATTAGATGTAATTGAATTTTTGTTTTGTTTTTTTTTTTTTTTTTTTTTTTTTTTTTTTACACACCGGGTTCCTAGATAAAAAGTCAACGTGTGCCATACGTTTACCTTCCTTGTATTCAATTTCGAATTCAAATGTTTGTAGGAACTCCCACCAACGATAAATCCTAGGTGACAACTTGACTTCATTTTGATAAGACGCTAGCCCAATAAACTGACTTAAAGAAGTAACTGACTTTGGTGGAGGCAACGCCACTAGTGATTCTATTTTGTTAGAATTTGGACGTATCTCTCCCGCTTGTATCTCATAGCCCAGGTAGCGCACTGAAGTTCTCAAAAAAAAATGCAATTTGAAATGTTAAAAGTTAATCCTGCCTTCACTAAAACGTCTAATACAAGTTTCAAACGTTCATACGCTTCTTCCTTCGTTTCTGAAACAATTAATATGTCATCCATATAAACAATTACAAACGAATGAGCAAGACTGCCGAGTGCCTTTAATAAAAGATAGGAATGTTGGTTTAGCAATGATATTAAAATTTCTTTTTCATTTTCGACCATTTTCGTTTCAATATTAACAAAATTAGTGGGTTGAGTGGTGTCACCAATGTCTACAACTTTAGATTGAACAATTTTAAAATTATCATAGGAGACTTCTACTGTAAACCCTTGAGACAATATTTCTCCGCCGATTACAATATTATTTTTCATACATTCGTCTGATCATGATGTTTGATTCAACTTGTGAAGTACTATAGGTATTGGCATTACCTATCCCCTTTAAAGAATTAACGTTATGAATTCTCTTACCAGCTTACTTATTAGAAACGCTTTTCTTAATTAATGAGCACTCAGCTCCCGAATCAAATGTAATTGGAAATCTCTCACCATTGACCAGCATACTCGATTGAGGCTCCACTATAGCGCATAGCTCCACTCTTTTTTCTGTCCTGACTCCCAATCCAGCGTTCTGCACTTTTTTTTGACAATTAGTGACTATGTGTCCCGGCTCCTGACATCTGTAGCACGTTACGTTAGTCCTTCCATGACAGGGCTGCGCTGACCGCCACTCCTTTCCAGTTGTCGAAACCTGGGACCCGGATATACAGTCTTGCTTTTTATGACCTAATTTTCCACACTGGTAACATTTGATTTCCGCAGTTTTAGCTCGCTTCGTCTCTGGTTCCCAGTTCGTTGCATTCGGGCGCTCTCTTAGGGCTGAGAATACTTGCAACTCCGCTTGCAGTTCTCGTCGATTGCTAACATGCGTTGTGTGTATCATTCGCTGCAAACGCCGGTCGAAATTAGCCATGTGCCCAAGAACCAACGCGATGGAAATTTGTTCTGAACTCAAATTGCGAAGTTTTGTGCACAGTGACGTCACACAGCGACTTGCAAAAACAGGCAGGCTTTCGCCATTGCTTGGACGGC
Source organism: Drosophila ananassae (assembly GCF_017639315.1). NCBI lineage: Eukaryota > Metazoa > Arthropoda > Insecta > Diptera > Drosophilidae > Drosophila > Drosophila ananassae. The sequence continues at coordinate 64,097 of NW_025319066.1, forward strand.
TATTAAGAAGGTTTAAAATGACGGCGGCCGGCGTCTCTGAAGTCTCGTATCGCTGCTCAAACAATTGCCGAAACTGTTGCCAAGTTATTCCCGGGTAACATATTTGGGATAACCATTGCGCCGCTGTGCCTTCCAAAGCTTTACTTAACGCTAATATAAGAGCGCTGTCACTTAATGGTTTTTCTCGTAAGATGATGTCGACCGTAGCGCACCACTGCGTGGCATCCACACCAGCAACGTCCGGATTATATTTCGGCAGGCAAATCTCGCTAGTCGGTTGCAACTCACTCGCCGGCATCTGTAGCCTCTTAACCAGTTCCAGAAAGTTCCGATTTTGTTGTTCTAACAGAGCGAATACGTCTCTAGAAGTAGTTTGGTTAGGGCCGTATCCCACTTCTGATGTCGGAGAAGTTAAGCCTTCTCCTCGCGGGGTCTCGGGATTTCTTTGTTCGTTCCCCTGGTGGTGTTCCATACCATGTTCTGGCTGATGCAGCGAGTCCTCGTTGCCTTTGTTGCTCATCTTTTGTCAAATTATGTTAGCAGTGAAGTCCACACGTCTAGCTCGATACCAAGCAGAGATGAAAAAGGAATAGCAGGACCAGATCTAGCAACACAACGAAGCCACACACGGCCTTAGTTCGCAAACTAAGTCCTCATCATACCAGGACTGATATATTCCCGCACGACCAATGGTCACACCTTAAAGTCTAATGTCTAACAAGAGACTTAATTACCTCCTCTCCGACATATTTATGTCTTCTGTATGTTTATTTATTATACCAATGATTTCATTAAATTCTGAATTTTCTATCATATTTTCTTTTATATTATTTAATTTTATTTCTAACTCTTTTTTATCTTCTTCTGTTAGTGTACCAAACAAATATTTGTGAGCTGATCCTACAATATTTACTAGTCCCCGTTTTTGTCTATTTGATGGGATAATCCCTTTTATTTCATGTTTTAATTGTTTAAGTGCTAAAGCTATATCTGGAATTGTTTTATATAAATTTTCATATTTTATAAATTCTTGGTATGTATTTAATATTTTTGTTTGATTTATTTCTATCATGTGGTGTTCGTAATTAAGAGGTATTTTTATAGTTCCTGTATTCAATAGTAAATAGCCATTTTTTGAAGTAATTGGGACAATACTAATTTGTTGAGCCGTTATTAATGGTAACGTTGTCCATGGTACTATTATTATCACTTTCAATATCAGAGTCAGAATTTTCAACATTTCTGGAATAACGAGAAAAATTGCGTTTTTTAAGTCTTTTAAATTTACTTTTGTGTTTTATTACTTTGTGACCCCTATTTATTTCCTGCCAGTGTTTTTCATCTTTTTGTAAAATTTTTCCTGTTTTCTTAAATGGATTAACAAGTTTCGGCTTACGTTTCATATCTTTTTCAACTTTTGCATAATTTAAATCTACCTCATACTCTTCCCGTTTTTCATTAATTTTATCAATTTTTGATTCTTTTATTTTTTGGAAATTTTTATTAGGTTTCATACCGAAAATAAATATTTCAGCAGGAGTTCTACCTGTAGTGTCATGTGTTATTTCATGATTATAAACATATGTAGCTTTTTCGATATTCATGAGCTTGTCTTCCGCATCATTAAGTGTATTTATGATTCGTAATTTTTCATTAATTGTTTTGTGAACTCTTTCTATATCAGCTATACCATTCTTGCTGCTAGTAATTTCGATCTCAATATTTTCTTTTTCTAACCAATTTTGTAATGATTTGCATACTAATCCGGGATCTTGATCCATTTTTATTATTTTTGGTTTACCTAACATATTAAATATTTTAAGTAATGCTTTTTTACTTTCGATCCAATCTGTGGTATGAGTTTCTATAATTGAAACAAATTTTGAATAGATATCAATACAAGTTAAAAATTTTCTTTGATCAATAAAATAATAGTCAATTACATATTTTTCACGGATATTTTTACTTTCAGGGGTTTTTTCAAATGTTAATGCTACTTTTCTATGTTCTGCCTTGCATAAATTACAAATATCGCATTTATTAATTATATTTTGGATTAATTTTTGTGCATCTGGAAAATAGTATTTAGCTTTAAAATCTTCATATGTTTTTTTAATACCTTGATGAATAGTTTTCTCATGAATATTAATTACTTTCTCGTGAAAATCTGCGTAGGTAGATATATTAGGAAGTATTACTGATGTTTTCATTAATTTTGTTCCCAAATTTGGTTTAATTAATTCCATGAAAGCCCTTTGAAATATTGCGAAATCTTCGTCATTATTTATGTACATTACAAAATTGTGTCCACATACAAATTTAAGAATAATATCTTTTGCTGTACGTTCCGTCATGTTAATATATTTTATTGTATTAATTGTTTTATTAAAATACCGGACTAATTCATTACTATCTTCATTTCCCTTTTCAAATATTAATTGGTGACTGAAAACATTAATTGGACGCTCTGTAATCTGAATACAATTGCCATTATCTTCTTGGGCGCTATGTATAGTAGCTCCTGTGCTTTGTAAATCATCTTCGTTTTGAAATGTTTCTTCTAATTGTTCATTATTTGATTCTTTTTTAGGTAGCCTAGATAAGGCGTCTGCTACATAATTTTCCTTTCCTTTAATGTAATTCATACCACAATCATATTGACTAAGATATATATTCCATTTTTGCAATTTCATATTAGGTTCTTTAATATTGTGTAACCAAACTAGTGGTTTATGATCGGATGTAATTTTAAATTTTCTTCCAAATAGATAGGGTCGGAAGTACTTAGTTGCCCAGACTACGGCTAATAACTCTTTTTCGATAGTTGAATAATTTATTTCATGATCATTTAATGTTCTACTTGCATAGCAAACTGGTCTACCTTCTTGAGCTAGGACAGCTCCTAAAGCATAATTACTAGCATCAGCAGTTAATTCAATTTTTTTTTCAAAATCTGGATATCTAAGGATTGGATCATTTGTAATTAGTGTTTTTAATTTTTCAAATGCTTCAACGTAATTATTATCTTTGACATTTATTTTTGAACCCTTTTTAAGGCACTGGGTCATTGGTTTAGCAATTTTTGCAAATTCTCTAACAAACTTTCGGTAAAATCCACAAAGACCAATAAATGATTTAATTTGTTTAGGAGTACTTGGAATTTTAAAATCGTGAATAGCTTGAATTTTATTTGGGTTTGTTTTAATTCCTTCAGTAGTAATTATATGGCCTAAAAATTCTGTTTCTCTTTTCATGAATTCGCATTTATCTAATTGAAGTTTAAGATTGGATTTTCTTAATCGGACGAAGACTTTTTGAAGGGACTGAATATGTTCTTGTAAGGAGGTCGAAAATATAATAATATCATCTAAATATACTAGGCAATGAGTTCCTATTATATCGTGAAGAATATTATTCATACATCGCTGGAATGTAGCAGGAGCATTTTTTAGACCGAAAGGCATTCTAGTATATTCATAGTGTCCTTTCTTGGTGGAAAAGGCTGTTTTTTGAATTGATCTTGGGTCCATTTCAATTTGATGGAATCCCTTTGCCAGATCTAACGTTGTAAAATATTGACATTTTCCTAACTTATCTAGTATTTCATCCATATTGGGAATGGGGAATTTATCGTCAATAGTTATCTCGTTAAGTCCTCTGTAATCAATAGCCATACGAAATTTTGGAATGCCCGATGCATCCATTTTCTTGGGTACTATTACTATAGGACTACAATAAGGAGATTTAGATTTGCGGACAATACCTTGTTTAATCATATCTGCTATTTGGTTTTCTACTTCATTGTCATAAATATAGGGATAAGTATATGGTCTTCTATGGAGTATATGGAGTATATGGATCTTCATGTTTAGTTTTTATTTTATGTTTGATTTCATTTGTGAAGGTCAAATTGTCACCCTCATGATACTGAATATCAAAGAATTTGGACATTAGAGAATGTAGTGCCGATTTTTCCTCACTGTTGAGATGATCATCTCGAATATAACTAGTTTTTAATTCTGTTTCCAATGCGTAAATGTGTTCTTCATCCTCTAACATGTTTGTATAATTTTTGTTATGTTCCTTTATTATATTGATCATTGGAAATTCGTAATTATTTAGTTTAACAGTATTCTTTCCAAAATCTATTTGGGCTGATGTAAGGTTTAAAATATTACGTCCTAAAAGAAAATCGTAATGATTGGAAAATTCTTTGACAAAAAATTTTTGTTTTGATTTAAATAATTTTGGAATTATAAATTCAATGGATTTATTCAAAGTGACTGAATTTCCTACTGTTTGAACTTTTATATTATTCTCTTTAATTGGATATTTTAAAAAATTTTCATTTATTAAACTTATACTGGAACCTGTGTCAATAAGGCAAATGCATGGTCTATTATCAATTTTTATTTTTATTGCTGTTGTGTTTCTTCCGAGGCTTGTGTCTGAAAATTTTCAACTATTTCCATTGGTTCTGGTCTATTCTGTTGGTCTGATTTTTTTTGAGGAACATTAACAGATCGATTATAATTTGGAGAGTTTTGACCTGAAGAATTTTGAGAGTATCTATAATTATTATTATAGTTTGAATTAAAATTTCTATTTGAATCAAAAGTATTTTGTCTTTGTTGATAATTATATGTCCCACGATTATTATAATTTTGACTCCTATTGTTTCCTACATTCTGATTGAAATTTTGGTTTCTGTCCCTTTGATTAGTATTAGAATTATTAGTATTAGAAGTATTAGATGTGGAGACCATTGGTATATTATATCGATTTTCAACACTTCGGGAAAAATTATATATATCATCATCATCATAAAGACCTACAGCTTGAGCAGCTTGTTTTAATTTAGTTGGAGTTGATATATCGTATTTGCATATAGATATGTACACTCGTAATGGTAATTTTTCACGAATTACTTCTGCTATATGATCACCTAATATTCTTGAAAATATAACAGTGTTTGCTGCATTATTATCCAGACTTAACTTATTACAAATTTTACTTGTCTGTTTGTCTAAATCATCAATAAACTTACGTAAACTATTCTGATATTTAATTTTATGTAAATCCATGATCATGAGATGTGGGGGTTTTGATGAGTTGAATTCACTGATGAGTAAGGTTCTTAATTCATTCCAGTCCTGGGTTGAATTCCTAAGAAGAATTGTACGTGCAGGTCCAACGATGAGGTTTAGGATAGCTCCTTGAATGATTTCATTCTGAGTAGACGATGTTGTTTTGTAATGGGTAATCAAGTTATCAACACTTTTTATAAATAGTGCTAAATACATTGTATCACCATCAAATTTGTCAATTTGTTTTAGTTGCATGAAGAAATGATTCATATTGCTGTCAGACAGGATGTGCCTTGCTGCAGCTGATGTGGATGCTTGTTCAGATTGCATTTTAAAGTTTATTTATTTAATTTGGTATATATATGTTTTTTATTTTTTAAATTGTCTTGATTATGTTAATAATTTTATTTTATTTGTTTATTTCAAATAGACATTAGAAATCCTCATTCGTGATTTGACTAATGCTGAGTTCCCTGGTATTAAAATTTTTTATGTAATGTTTGTTGCACTTCACACTAGAAATCCTCATTCGTGATTTCACTAATGTTTAGAAATGTTTATAGATTCGTTTTGCGGATACAATAAATTCGCGATGTATTTAGTTCGATACTTAAAACACGCGAGGATAATTGTATCCTACCGACTGCGCCAATTATATGTTTTAATTCCCGATTTAAAATAAAAAAATAAAAATTAGGATTTTTATTTTATAAATTTTATTATTAAATTCAAGAATGAGTTATAAAGATATCCTATTGGATTGATCGTTGATTATAAACTGATTTTACAAATTCAATTTTCTTATAACTATAGCTTTTATCGGTGACAGCGACGCTGGCAGCATAGATGGACTTTGGTTGAATAGTTTTGATTGGTCAGAGCTTTATGCTGACATGTAGGTTCCCAGGATGGGCACTTGTTTATGAATTTGGAGCAAAAGGGGTTTGATGTTTACGTCTACTGTCGTCGATAAAGGCGTGTGAATGGTTTATGTCTATGTTTATGTCTGGATGCCAATGATAATGCTATGGGAAAGGGTTTGTGTCTAGCCTATTTGAATTATTCCCACAGTAGGCTCTGGAATTTTGTTTATATACGATTTGATAGGTATGGCAGGGTATACTGGTTTTATGGGGGATTCGTTATCTAGGGTATTTGCAGATACATTAAGTGTATCTGTGGATACACTACTTGTATGTAAACCAAATATATATACACCTTTATTTTATCTGTAATAAATAAAATAATTTTTGGCTGCACTTTAGTATTTATTTGAAAGATTTGTAAATTCGAGAACGAGGGGTAAGGGGCGACAGTGATTGCAAATAATATAAATATTTTCTTTTTTATTTTCTCCACAGGCAGTACATTTAGGTTAGCACATATATTTATAATTAAATTTTTAGAATTTTTATATATGTTGTTATTTATTTTTGCTCTACTATTTTTTCTACGTACGTATGCGCCAAGAATTGAAAGGAGGGTGCAATATTCCAGCACAAGACGGATTTTAATTTGTCTTATCTCAACTTTCAATTTTTTGCACAAATACCTGGGGTTCTGCTTTCGGATCCTTTAATCCTGCGGCCACTTTCCTTTCACAATCGATGCAGGTGCAGGGCTTGGGGACGACGAATCCTTCCAGTAGCAGCTATGTAGTTGATTGGAGAAGTTGTTTCGCGACGCGGAGAATTCTTTAATTTGTATTTTGAATTCACTAACACAACCGTCGCGAGCAACTCTTTTTTTTTGAATATATATATGTCGTAGAATGGTTAGTTTGTCCATAGTACATATGCGTACAGCTTTGGTGTGGCGACACATTGTCTAGTAGTTGTGCGTCATGTGCGTACAGCTTTGGTGTGGCGACACATTGTCTAGTAGTTGTAGAATGCACAGCAGCTGAAAGGGAAAAAGGGACACACTCTGCTGCTGAGCATGGTCTGATCGGAGAGCGCGGACTGAATGCAAGAAACAGAGATGGCAATAGACTTTGCAGAAATGATGAAATTAGAAACAACTCTGTGTTACGCAGGTCAGTTTGGATGCGTCTCTTGCAACGAGCAGAACTTGCTGTGCAAACTTACTGAAAATATGGAATCGTTGGAGGGATCTCTGTCATCAGAAGTGGGATCTGCTTTGCCTACTGATCGTGCCACCGATCCGTATTTGTTGGCGTTGGAGCTGCAAAACCGCAACCTACTGGAAATCATCAAAAACATGCAGACACCAAGGGCACCGCCAACCGATGGAAAAGCGTCAAAATTCAATCCTGACAGTGCTGGAGCAGATGCTTCCTCTTGGTGTTCAACAGTGGACCTAATTTTTGCGGATAACGTGCTCGAGGGTAGCAATCTGGTGATCGCCCTAAGCAAGGCACTAGAAGGCGGCGCATCACAGTGGCTTTCCCAAATTTGCTTTGCCGGCATCACTTGGGCGCAGTTCAAGGAGCTGTTTATACAACGCTTTGTTGGAATTGAGACTTCTGCCGCCATGCTGTTAAATGTTCTGAATGGTCGACCAAAGCCGGAAGAGGGCTTCGCTGAATACGGTAGCCGTATTGTTACGCTACTTATGTCAAAATGGAAAGCCAAGGATTTGGAAGAAATAGCGGTATCTGTGACTCTGGCTCACATGGCGCAAATAGATAACAAGTTGACGCACTTGGTTTTTACAAACAACGTAAAAACTCGCAATGAGCTACAACAATAGTTACACGCACACTCTTTCAAAAAGCGCAGTATAGGTGACGATTCAAAGGCTCGGTGCGCAAGAAGTTCAAGTCTCCGACACCGACGGAATGCAATTACTGTGGAAAGGGTGGTCATAAATACGCCGAATGCCGTGCTCGCTTGGAAAAGGGTCAGAGCAAAGGCAAAATCAACAGCGGCAGCAACATGACTGGACCGAAGGATTGGTCAAGTGTCAAATGCTTTAAATGTGACGAAATAGGACATTTTGCATCCGCTTGTCCAAAAGGCCGTACGTATGAGAAGCGGGTAGATATCTGCACAGTAGCTCCACCGACTGGAATAATGAGGGCATCCGGTGAGTCTATTCCATTTTGTTTTGATTCAGGTGCTGAATGCTCCTTAGTGGAGGAAAGCGTCATGGATAAATTTAAGGGGAAACAAAAGAATAAATAACATTGTAAAACTTAACGCCGAGGGTACATACATAGGTGGTAGGCATTTTTGCAAATCGTTTGAGATTGTCAAAATATTAAATGGAGATAGATGTCTGTCCTTAGCAAGTAAGCGAATTTACAAATATTCCCATGAATTCTTAAGAGCTTTGCCGAACAATCAGCTAATACGCAAAGAAAGAGACGGCATGATGGAAAAAGCGTCTGACAATAAAGAAAGAGATTCAAAAAGAAAAAGAAAAAAAGGGGTGGCATAAATTAATGTATAGAGATATACCGAACAGAATAAATTCGGAAGAGAATAATTCGCAAGTGAGAGCTTCACTTGCGCTCCCGCTCCGCCCTAAACTAACTTATACTAGACTTCATACAATTCCACTTAATTATCTACATCTAATTATACACCCCCGTTTACGGAAAAGGAAGTTTTTTCACGGTCACGTTCTGCCAGTGTAATTTGATGGTAGCCAGACTTCAAACCGAGCGATCATTATCATAGAGATAATTGGCATGGGGTAGCGATCCGGTATTGTGCTCTCATTTAACTTTCAAAAGTCAAATACCAGCCGCATCTTAAGGTTGCTAGACTCGTCGGTGCCCTTTTTGTCTACTACCCATATTGGGTTATTGTAGGGGGATCTCGACTGGATTATGCCATTTTTTAGGAGGTCTTGAATTTCGCCATTGACGAAATCGGCTGCCCCATTGGGTACGGGTAGGGTCTGGCATAAATTGGCTCCTCATAAACTGTTCTAATGGTGGCAACCACTGAAGTGTTGTAAGGTAACGCCTCATTTGGGTTCGCGAAGGCATTTTTCATGTCGCTTGCTTGGAATTCTAGCTTTTCTATTTCGGAACCCCAATTGAGGTGTCCGGAAGCTAGGAAAAGCGATGCCCTGCCTGTTCTAACAGGTCAAGGCCGATGATGGCGATAAGGGCCGATGAAAGGAGGACAAATCTGGTAAGATGAAGAACGTGGCCTTCAAGTCGAATAGGGATACGAAGCATTTTTTGTGATTGTGGTAACGCCATGGAGAGAATGTACTGAAAATGGCGTATCTACTGGCCGGACGCCTTTCAACCCTTCGTAGGGACGGATGAAATTTTGAACACGCGCTCGTGTCTATTAAAAGCTTCATTTCTAGCCCCGCTAATCTTCGCCTGATGACGGGTAGCAGGGACTTTCCCCTAAAAAATTAATGACTTCCGAATCATATTCCTTAATGGCGTCGTCGTCAATTTCTTGAGCCGCCTCTGAAACTGCGGTGGTATATTTCCCCGCATTCACCTGCGCCCTGCACGGTCTGGCCGGTCTTTCGGACTCGGACTCAGAATAACTGGAGAATTGTCTTACGCTTCTATATCGTCGGAAGGGATTGCTCATGTGGAGCTGTAGTTATGTATAAAACCCGAGAAAAAAAAAAATTCATGCTCGAATTGCATGCCCACAGAAGTCATTGGCAAGGTGAGGGGCTCGCGAGGGCTGAGCCGTTGTTTTAGTTATGTGTGCGGGCTCATCGAACTGCACTATTGCTTTGCCAAGTAGAGGCAAGGTGAGGGGTATGCGGGGACTGAGCCTCCGCTATGACACAAAGATAAAAATAAAAATAACAAAGTATCTTATTCCCAAAAATGGAGCGGGGAAACAAAACGGAAAGGAAAAATAAATAACCCAGACTGTGCAGCTAATACCAAGAATTTTTGTAAGAGAAGGGGACATATAAGAAAGAGACATATAAAAGTTGAATTAAATGCACACAATTATATGAAGAAATATTTTTTTGAAAATTAAATTTTGAGTTAGTGACTTTTTTGTCTTGGTTAAGAATTTTATATTCTGCAACTTTTGCGATGTTGTATAAAAAGGTTTATTTATTCATTCATACAGAAAAAAGAAATGCAAACAATATTGGGAAATAAATATCCCAAAAATAGTTTATATAAAAAATTTGTATAAAATTTGTATTGTTTATAAACAAATTTGTATAAAAATAGAATGCTAAACCGTCAGCCAATTAATAGAAATTAATTAATGTAAAAAAATGTTAAAGGGGCTGCAGTTTTTTAGCTGTCAGTGTAACACAATTTCACTACTTTTTTATTTTTTATTTAACAAAAAACCAATGCAGACCAATGCAATGAAGGATTTATGGAGGATGGGTGAAAGTGCTTGTTGGAATATGTTATCAAAACCAACATCACAAATTCGGTCACACTGCCCGATCTCTACTTTATGAATTGTTATCTATATTAAGTTCTCTCTTCACTGTTTCCTTTCTACTGACAAGGCTGGTTGTGCGCGCATATAAATCAAATAATATAAATCAAAGTGAATCAACTTAAACTGACTTTTACTTGGGACAATAGGGAAATACAATAGGTTATGGGCCCAGCCCTCACTAAAACATATTATTAAAGAGAAAATAAAAAAACTTAATATATTAATTTGATTCTTGTGAAATTCACACATACACAGGGACGGTTCTATAGGTCTTGTGAAATATAGTATTCTTGGTGAAAAATAAAAGTTTTGTGAAATATAATAATCTTATTAAGTATAAATAATCTGAAGAATATAATAGTTCTTGTGAAAGTCACTTATACATTTATACATACTTGATTTTTTCAGTTATCTTTAAGTCTGATGAAATAGGATGGGCCTTGTGAGGTACACACATGCACATGCATGTACATGCTTGATTTTTTCAGTTCTTCTAAATCTGATGCAATAGAATTTGTCTTGTGAAATTCACACATACACATATACATACTTCATTTTAAAGTTCTTTGAAATCTGATGAAATAGAGTGGTTCTTATGAAATTTACAAATACACAAATACATACTTCATTTTCGTAGTTCACATTCACAAGTCATACATACAAATTTAAAAAGAAAATATGGATAAGACAAAGAATAATATAAAACATAGCTTGCAAATAACTGTTAACCGTTTTTTTGCTTACGCTCTGTTTGCGAGAGCAACTGAAACAAAGCATGCCGTTTCGGTTCCTCTCTGAGCAGCAGGCTTTGCTTTGTTTTGTTTCGGTTTTCTGTTGAACGAATTCATGAACGAATCATGAAACTCTCATCTACCGAACATCGCTCAATGAGAGATTTGAGTGACACTCGCACAGAGAGACTCAGTAAAAGACCGATTGACTGAAAAAGTCAGCGCAAAAAGTCTTTTCAATAATTTATTTTCGTTTCGCTGCACAGTGGCACATGGAACATGAAATTTGACGAAAAAACTTATTAAAATTTTAAACGTGAATTTTCCAATTTCAAACTAATATATTGATTATTTTAATTAAAAAATGAATATTTTCCTTTTAAATTCATTCATTTTGAGTTAAGCTTAACAACTAAACATTGGACAACTTTGTTGTCCATTTTGTTAAATATAAAAAATTGATGCACCTTTTTATTAAGTTCTCGTCCCATTTACAAAGCAAATTGACAAGTTGACCCCACTAAACTTCACATACACACATACATGCACAAAAGACCTTTTGAATCGTCGAACGAAAGCAAACGGTCCTAGCAGACCGAGCAGACCAAACGAAAACAGAAAAAAGTGTGCTTTGACTGAGCGCGAGCAAAATTTGTATACGAGCAACTCAATCGGTTGCACTCAGACTTTTTGCTCAAAGTCTCAGTGACAAACACTTATTTTGAGACCGCTCGAATCGGTTAACAGTTATTTGCAAGCTATGATATAAAACCGTTTGATGGGCAAAAGTATGGGATATGGAAATATCGAGTAAGAGCACTCCTGGAAGAGCTAAAGGTCTTAAAAGTTATAGATGGGGAAGTACCGCATGGAAGTGACGATGATTGGTTAAAGGCAGAAAGACGTGCAAAAAGCACAATAATTCAACATTTATGTGACTCATTTTTGAATTTCGTGGCAAGCGACAAAACTGCGCGAGAAATATTTAAGAATTTGGATGATACCTATGAGAGAAAAAGTCTTGCATCGCAATTGTCGCTTCAAAAAAAATTATTATCTCTTAAACTTAAAAGTGAGATGACACTTTCAAATCACTTTATAATATTCGATGAAATTGTCAATGAATTAATGGCCGCAGGATCTCGAATTGATGAAATGGGTAAAGTATCGCATTTATTGCTGACTTTGCCATCATCATATAACGGAGTAATCACTGCCATTGAAACATTGGCTGTAGAAAATTTGACATTAGCATTTGTGAAACACAGATTGTTAGATCATGAAATTAAAATTAAGAATGATTCTAATGATACTAGTAAAAAGATAATGAATACAGTTAGTTCCTTTAACGGAAAGAATGTTAGAAGTGGACCGTTTAAAAATAATTACAAGAAAGGGATAAATAATACTGGACGTAAACAATTTAAGAAAACAAATATTAAGTGCCACTACTGTGGAAAAGAAGGACACGTTAAGAAGGACTGCTACAGTTATAAACGAATAAATTCAAATAAAAATAAAGAAAATGAAAAACAAGCAAAAGTCGCGACAACTCAGCCTGGTTTAGCATTTATGCTTAAACGTGCAAATCAGAATCTGACGAATTCCGATAAGAATGTCAGCTTCATATTGGATTCTGGTGCCAGTGATCATATTGTAAATGACAAAAACCTTTTCATGGATTCAATCCAATTGGAGCCTCCCATTAAGATTGCGGTGGCAAAGCAAGCAGAATTTGTTTATGCAACAAGGCGTGGAATAGTGCGTCTGTATAATGGATGACAAATAACACTGGAAGATGTCCTCTATTGCCCAGAAGTTCCCGACAACTTAATTTCGGTGAAGCGCCTCCAAGAGGCTGGGATGACAGTGGAATTTAACAAAAACGGAATGAAAATATCCAAAAATGGGTTGTTATTTGCTGAGAATACCGGTATGTACAATATACCTATTATTAAGTTTGCAGCATTTAAATTAAATATGCAAAACAAAAATACAGATCAATTATGGCATGAAAGGCTAGGTCATATAAGTGAAGGGAAATTGTTAGATATAAAAAGAAAGAATTTTTTTTAATGATAATAAACTTTTAGACAAGGTTCTACCTATTACAAGGATATGCGAAGCTTGTCTTAATGGAAAGCAAGCTAGATTACCTTTTGCAAAACAAAAAAATAAAAATTATATTAAAAGAGCACTTTTCGTAATACATTTAGATGTGTGTGGCCCCATCACACCTACTTCAATTGATGACAAGAATTATTTTGTAATTTTTGTAGATCAATTTACGCACTATTATGTAACTTATTTAATTAATCATTAATCTGATGTATTTAACATGTTTAAAGATTTCGTTGCAAAAAGTGAGACGCATTTTAATCTAAAGGTTGTAAATTTATATATAGACAATGGAAGGGAATATTTGTCAACTGATATGCGGGAATTTTGTGACCAGAGAGGGATTAGTTACCATCTAACTGTATCATATACACCGCAGTTAAATGGAGTTTCGGAGAGGATGATAAGGACTCTCACAGAAAAAGCGCGTGCTATGGTAAATGGTGCAAAATTAGATAAAACCTTCTGGGGTGAAGCTGTGCTAACAGCCACATATCTAACGAACAGAATTCCAACTAGAGCACTTGGTAATTTTGAAAAAACTCCATATAAGATGTGGCATGATAGAAAGCCAAGTTTAAAAAATCTTAGGATTTTTGGGTCAACAGTTTATATTCATAATAAAAACAGAAACAGAAAATTTGATGGAAAATCATTTAAAGCAATACTAGTTGGTTATGAACCAAATGGTTTTAAATTATGGGATTTAAATAATGAAAAGTTTATTATTGCAAGAGATGTAATAATTGACGAAACAAACATGATAAATTCTAGAGCTGTTCTGAACGATATTGAATTGCTGAATGAGAGTAAGCAATGTGGTCAATTTAACTTCCCGAATGATAGTAAGGAAGATGATGATACAGGTGTCCTGAATGAGAGTAAGGATAAATCAAGCCAATCAAACTTCCCGAATGATAGTAAGGAAGATAACCATACAGATGTCCTGAATGATAGTAGGGAGAAATCAAACAAGTTAAACTTCCCGAATGATAGTAAGGAAGACGACTATACGGAGGTCCGGAATGAGAGTAAGGAAAACTCAAATAAATTGAAATTCCCGAATGATAGTAAGGAAAATGACCAATCAGATGTCCTGAATGAGAGTAAGGAGAAATACAGCGATTTTATCCAGAATGAAAGTATGGAATCAAAATCAAAAAAAGAAAATCATATTAATACTGATGTCGTAGAACAACTTGTTGAAGGTTCCACTAGACGAAGTAATAGATTAAAGAACTTGCCAAAAATATCCTATAATGAAGATGAAACAGATCTTAATGAATGTATATTAAATGCTCACAGCATTTTTAGTGATATTCCAAGCACATTCGATGAAATTCGAAGTAGAAGTGATAAGCGTGCCTGGGAAGAAGCTATTAATGTAGAACTAAATGCCCATGAATTGAATAATACATGGTGCATTGTTAAAAGACCTGAAAACAAAAATATTGTTGACAGTAAATGGGTATTTACTTTAAAATGTGATGAATTTGGAAACCCTGTAAAGTATAAGGCAAGATTAGTTGCACGTGGGTTTATGCAAAAATATCAAATAGATTATGAAGAAACATTTGCACCAGTTGCCCGAATTTCAAGTTTTTGTTTCATAATGTCAATATCAACTCAATATGGCTTGAACGTACATCACATGGATGTAAAAACTGCTTTCTTAAATGGAACACTGAAAGAAGAAATTTACATGAAAATTCCTAAAAGAGTAGCATGTAGCAAAGATAAAGTATGTAAATTAAATAAAGCAATATATGGACTTAAGCAAGCAGCGATATGCTGGTTTGAAGTATTTGAGAAATCTCTAAAAGAATGTGGATTTGTAAATTCACCTGTTGAGCGCTGTATATATATTTTAGATAAGAAAGATATCAATAATAACATCTATGTACTACTATATGTAGATGACTTGGTGATAGCCACATTAGATATAGAGAGGATGAATAGTTTTAAAGTATATTTAATGAACAAATTTCGAATGAATGATATGGGACAAATAAAGTATTTTATTGGAATGAGGATAGAATTCTGTGAAAAAAAATGTATTTGAGTCAATCAGCATATATTAAAAAGATTTTAAATACATTTAAAATGGAAGATTGTAAAGCGGTCAGTATACCGCTCCCAATTAAACTTAATTATGAATTATTGAATTCTGAGGAGAATTATGATGCACCTTGTCGCAATTTAATTGGTTGCCTAATGTTCGTTATGTTATGTACACATTGCCACTGCAGTAAATATTTTTAGTCGTTACACAAATAAAAATAATTCTGAGTTATGGCAATCCCTAAAGAGAATTTTAAGATATCTTAAAGGTAGCATTGATATGAAATTAGTATTCAAGAAAAATATGGAATTCGAAAACATATTTACAGGTTACGTTGATTCTGATTGGGGCGGTAATGAAATCGATAGAAAGAGTACAACAGGTTACATTTTTAAAATGTTTGATTCCAACTTAATCTGTTGGAATACAAAAAGGCAGAGTTCAGTAGCTGCTTCGTCAACTGAAGCTGAATATATGGCTTTGTTTGAAGCTGTAAGAGAAGCCTTATGGTTGAAGAGTCTTCTAGAAAGCGTTTACATAAAATTAGAAAGACCTATAACCATTTTTGAGGATAATCAAGGTTGCCATATAACCCATAACCCAATTCCATATAACCATTTTTGAGGATAATCAAGGTTGCATAAGTTTTGTTAATAATCCATCATGCCATAAAAGATCAAAACATATTGATATAAAATATCATTTTTCCCGAGAACAGGTCGAGAATAATATTGTTTCTATTGAGTATATACCCACAGAAAATCAACTCGCTGACATGCTTACAAAGCCACTGCCTATCGGAAGATTCAACACCCTAAGAAGCAAAATGGGACTAATTTAAATTAATTTTAATCTAACTTAACCAAATGAAATAGTACCAAAATGTAATTTATTGTTTACTGAAGTAAGAATTTTATAATTTACCATATCTTATATAATGATTTGATTGGGTTTTTCTGGGTTTTCCTCAATCCATGCAGCAAATGCTGAATCATTTTATTGTAACTCCCAGAATGCGCACCAGTACTTATAAAAAACTTGTAATGTTAATTTTGAGGAGGGCGTGTTGGAATATGTTATCAAAACCAACATCACAAATTCGGTCACACTGCCCGATCTCTACTTTATGAATTGTTATCGATATTAAGTTCTCTCTTCACTGTTTCCTTTCTACTGACAAGGCTGGTTGTGCGCGCTTATAAATCAAATAATATAAATCAAAGTGAATCAACTTAAACTGACTTTTACTTGGGAACTAAATACGGAAAATACAATAGTGCTCACTTACATGATTTTACGATGGGCGCCAATGAATTAAATTAAGGGGTAGGTATAGTTGTATGTCCGTTGCTGGAGAGGATGTCTTCAGTAGAGGATGATATAATATCCCTGGCGGTTGCCTAGGGTTCTTCCTTCTCGCTGGAAGTTATTTTGGGTTATGTACTAACTCCGTTGTTACCGCCCTGAGGCTGAGTAACCAATTTTACAAGTGAATTGAATCTTACGCCTTGTGCCGGAGTTTTGGTAAAGGAATTCTTTATTGTGTGAGACTCGTATGTAATAAATTCATTCTTATATATTTTTAGCTTCGATTTATTTGAGACATCTAAAATAAACATTTGAGGCAGAAGGATCTTTAGCTATTAGATGTAAATAAATTCCATAGGGAATGGCCGAGCCTTTCCCACGCCAATGCTCCTGAATTGGTAATCCACACTATTGGTACGGCTATTGGTAAATAAAATCTATGACTATTGGTAATCTATGACTACGGCTATTGGTAACTATGTATGTAATCATAAAAATAATAATAAGTATGTAAATACACACTTTTTAATTATAAAAATAATAAAAAGAACGTAAATAAAATGGGAATCAATAAAGAATGGTGCGTTTTTACTTCAAGAATTTGTCGCTAAGATGTTCTAATTCTTATTATAAAAAATGTTCGTATTTAGAATGGGAACTTTTCGTACTTACTCCAATCCTTGTTCGTTCTTATATCAAGAATTTTTCGTACTTGGTGTAAGAACTTCTCGTTCTTAACTTAAGAAATTTTTGTTCCTTGTTAACGATAGGAAATAGGAATTTTTCACGCTCAAATCAAGAATTTTCGTTCTCAAAATCGTATTGTGGGAAAAAAATTCGTACTTAAAACAAGGATTTTTTTTTCAAACTGTTCAGCTATCAGCGTTTTGATAGCGGCCGAATTAATAGACAAGGTTGAATTAATAGATTTGAAGCTGGCACAAGTCCCAACATCCTCCCCCCTTTGAATTCCATCTTTCAACAAAAAATCCTTAGGGGCATGGGACAGCTTCATCACATAATATTGCTGATGATCTCAAGGTCCAAAATTCTCAGTTGCAGGCTGCCGTGTCCATCCAGATCCAAAGAGCGCCCGAGCCAGGCGTCAATAGAGTGGCGAGAGTGGAAGGAAACTTCTTTCCGAAATTGCGCGTAGGCGCACCTTTCGATTGCAGGATCGGGAGCCTTCACGGCTGGAGCAGCAGCCACCTTGGCAGCTGCAGACGACGGCAGCAGCGATGCAGACGACCTCCCCCGATTGGTAGGGTGCAGGCTAGAGTCCAGAATGCAGTCAGACCTGGGCGCTGACTTAATCGGCAACGGTGACAATAAACCAAATCACGGGCTAGATGAGGGATTAAGTACAGCAGCTTCAGAAAATCCATCGCAGACAACTGCCAGATGCGACGTTGAAATAGCGACCACGGGGGGAGCGGTGGATAGCTGGGGCACTGATGAGACGCAATTGGACACGTCCTGGCTATAGTGATCGTTGTTCAAGTTTCGTTGCAACTTCAAATCCCGAGAACCCGATTGGACGAGCGGTTAATCCTGACTGCATGAGGGACGATTTTCCAACAGACCATCTTGCACCTTTACAACCGCTATGGTTGGTTCTGCCTTTAACGAAGCAGTTGGTCTATTGGTGCCGTCGAGACGAGTGGAGTGTGCAGGTACCCTTATGGAGTGCTTTGCCATTCCCACCTGAATGTCAAAGCGCACATCAGCGGCAAGCTGGGAGAACTTCCAGCATAATTCACTCCCAACTTCAACAGAGCTCAATCGCTCTAACTTATCCTGGAGTGTGGTAAATTTCTTGTGCAACAAAATTTCCAACGGCTCCAGTACCATGATGGTCAAATCTTCCTTCTGCACTGCAGCCTTGACCTTATTATGGAGGGCTTCCATCTCCTGGTAGGTCACCTCTTCGCCGCGAAAGCCTTTCCCTGCTTGCGGGAACCGAGGCACTAGCTACGTCTCCAGACTCCATTATGAAATTTGTTTTTGCGCAAGGTGCAATGTAATGGAAACAACAGCAACAAGTTTTCTTTTACAAGGTTTCCTTTAAGCACTTTAATGATCACTGTTGAGCCAAGCAGAAAAGGGCGAAGCTGCGTAAAATAAGTTACATATATTATAAATCTAAGTAGCGGCGGCGGGTTATCGGCAGTTTACTGGTTTACTTCTCCCCCGTTCGCATGCGCTTTGCTGGTATTTGTAGCGCATGCGCTTTGGTGAGCTTTTTTGTAGAGCTGCTGCACACTAGCAAATCTTTCATTTGTGTGCGTTCATATTGCTAAATTGCTAAATTCGCGACTCTCTCAGCTGGCTACGGACGTGCACGTTGACATCCAGGTGGAGGTGGCCAAGCATTCTATGCTGGTTGCTGCTCACTCTACGCTTTTGGATGCTACCAGTGGTGCTGGGATGTCAAACGCTCCATATAGGCCTGCTCCCTCATTGCCCCCGTTTCCAATGCCAACATTTAGCGGCGGCTATGCCGAGTGGCCGGATTTCTGCGCCCTATTTAGGACAACCATTGAAAGCCACCCGCACTTGATCAAGATGGAGAAGCTGGCTCATTTCCTGCCTGCGGGACTCAGCCCTGGAGACTGTGAGGGCGCTTGAGATTACCGACGCTAACTATGATGTTTCCCTCGACCTTTTGCGCAACCGTCGCTTAATCTTCCAGGCTCACATCAACGGGATCCTGCAGTTAAGGGTGGTTGAGCCGGGATCCGTTGCTACTCTTCGAGAATTATCCGACCGATTCAATGGACATATGCGGGCCCTTATGAGTTCCGGGACGTCGGGCGATATTCAAGGATGCCTCCTCATCCAGATCATCTTTCAAAAGCTGGACCCTGCCACAAAGGCCAAATGGGAAGACTCTCTGGCAGGAAGCACTGATGATAGCCTGCCAACTTGGGAATCTATGGCTCGGTTTGTGGAACAAAGGTGCCGTACCCTGGAGACGGTGGGTTTGGCCTTAACTCCGCATTTGTCAGCGAATCAAGCGGGCCGACGTAGGCCATTTAACAACCGATCCTGCATGCTCCTGAATGCTCCGCCTGCCTTGTGTACCCTGTGCGGCATCCTGGCACACGCTGTGCCTTCTTGCCGAAGGTTTCTCGCCTTGTCAGTTGAGGAACGATACGATGAGGTCCGACGTCTTGCCCTCTGCTTTGTGTGCCTCAAGTCTGATCACTTAACCCGCGGATGCTCATCCTCCCGCTGCCCAACTTGCAAACGCCGACATCATGCTCTATTGCATCCTTGCGAGCGTTTATCTAGCGCCACTTCCGTTCCTGCTTCTGGATCGAATCCGGCCAATGTAGCTGGGGTTGCAACCTCTCAGGATCCTCCTGCTAATGCTCTTGTTGCACAGGATCGCAGCGCTGAAATAGTGTTCTTGCCCACCGCCCACATTCTCGTCCGTGGCAGATCAGGAGCCTTTCTACCTTGTCGAGCGCTACTTGACTCCGGCTCCCAAGTTCATCTCATCACATCACGGCTGGCCAGCCAACTTCAGCTTCATCGGTCCAAATGTTCTGTAGCAGTGACTGGCCTTGGAGACGCTGAGTTTACTACGGATGGAGCATCGGTTAACGTTTGCCTGAAGTCTCGCCTATCTACGTATTCTGTTTACATTGAGGCAATTGTGGCGTCTCACATCATAGAGCATCAACCTGGCCTGAACTTAGATGTGTCCAATTGGAAGGTTCCCGCCAATGTGGTTCTAGCTGACCCGGTTGCACCCCGGGAAACCCTCGCTTCGCCGCCTCATGTAGGATGATTCCTGCTGACCCAGCAAACTGTTTTGACGATCGCCTCGACTATCTTCTCCGCCAATTCTGGGAAGTGGATGCTTGCACTGCGCCTATCCTTCAGGCTACTAAGGAGGAGCTCGATTGCGAGGCCCACTTCGTCATGCACCACGTCCGTCTTGAATCAGATGCCTATTCAGTTCGCCTTCCAATCAAGCACAGTGTGGAGCTGTTAGGGGAATCCTACGCACAGGCTTTGCAGCGGTTCCATTCACTTGAGCGCAAGGTGGATCGTCATCCGAATTTAAGGTGTAACTTTAGTTCAACATATAATCTTTATTGTTTTTTTGGGTTTTTGCATTGTAAACTTTATTCTTTAAAAGTCAAATCCAGAGTGAATTGATATTCTGTTGCTCGCGGCTGCGCTGCCTACAAAAGCTCGGCAGCGATCAGTCGCGGCTATATTCATATACATATATATTTCTATGGTCGTATATAAGACTGGTAGCGGCCCGAGCGTAAGGGTGTAAGTATGCATGGCTCATTTGTATGCGTTGTCAATTCATTGGAATTTGCTGACCAATGTACATCCCAGGAGTGAGGCTTTAAGGCATATGTATATAACTGGCTATTTGGCCGGGGCATTATGTTTATATAACAACACTGTAGCACAATATTGTATTGCTACAGTTGATGCTTCCTATAATGACCCATGCATCTCCCTCCTTTTTTAAAATAACTTAATAAAATGGAGTTATTTTGAATTAACTTATTATCTATTGATTATATATATTTAGTGTAGAGTTTAAAGATTTTCTTAATAAGTTTAAATTGAATTTTAGTAATATATGATTAATTTATATTTTATGATTAAAATCTAGAATTTTAGAAAAATGTAAACAAAAAAAAATTATATTTTAATTTTGTTTGCATTATTGTCATATGTAAAATTTCTCAGAAAAAATAGTTTTCTTATTTATTTTGCTTATTATTGTATATCATATATATAATTTTTTTTTTTTTTTTTTTTTTTTTTGATTGATTGATTGATTGGTGGCTACCATAAAATTATGAATAGAATTTCTTTATCTATCTTTATGAACTGTTTGATTTTTATTCTTTACGTTTGAGATTGTTATGTTATCTCGTTCTCCTATACTTTCTACCTTATAGGGTCCTGTATACTTAAAGTCTAATTTATGCCCTACTTCGTTTTTTAATAAAACTTTATCTCCTATTTCTTATTTTAAATCTTTTGATCTTTTATCATAGGTTTCTTTTTGTTTTTGCTTATTTTGTTCAATCATCATTCTCGCTCTTTTATAAGCGTTTTCGAGTCTGAATTTTGATTCTTTTGCAAAGTTTTCTACGTCATACAGTGGTGTAATGTATTCACTGCTAATGAATTTAATGTTTAAGGTTGGGGTTTTTCTAAACACTAGTTCATATGGACACTGTCCATGTACAACAGAGGGTGTTGTATTGAAACAATATGTAAAGTATATGAGCCAAACATCCCAGTCTGTTTTATCTGACAAAAGATCTGTGGCTTCTTTCTATTGTCCCCAATGTTTGGTGATGATGTGCAGTTAATGTTATATTATTAATTTTGAGATATTTGCATAAATCATTAATAATTGAATTCTTATTCATCTGAAGTCTTCATTGGACCGTACTTTAGAATAAAAGATTCGAATATGGCTTTCGCTACTGTTTTTGCACTTTTGTCTTGTATAGGGATTGTAAAGAGATATTTTGTTAAGTCGCATATTAGAGTGACTGCATATTCGTTACATTCGTCTGATTTATGTAATGGACCGATCGTGTCAACTAATACTGTATCAAACGCTTTTAATGGTGTTTCTCTTATCGTCAAAGGCGTTTTTGTATGGATTGAGGTTTTTGATTTTTGGCATTTCAGACATTACTTTACGTGGTTTGCAACGTCACGTGTCATGTTTTTCCAATAGTAATGTCTTTTTACTTTTGCTAGAGTTTTTGTTATGCCTGTGTGTCCGCCTTGTAAAGGATCGTCATGTAATGTAAACAGAATAGCTTCCTTTTCTTTTTTATTTTCTATTATGGTCACCGGCTGGAGTAGCGCTACTCTTAAATTTAATAATATTTCATTGCCCTTATCTTTAAATTTATCTATTGAAACGGGTTCAAAGATTTTTTCACTCGGTGCCATTTTAAGTTGTCTAATCTTATTTATACCGGTGGAGAAATTGATCTAAATCGAATATTTCATTGGTATATAGATCATTAACGTTTATTCTTGCATATATCTGTTTTCCCTTCTTGAGAGAACACTTGGATATTGTTAAATGCAAGGTCACTACTTTTTTGACATCTTCGTTATGAATGACGTCAAATATCTTGGGCTTGGAAGGTGTCGGTTGCTTTTGCAAATCCGAACTAGATGTTGAAACTGCGCAGTTATTTTTCTGTTTACTTTGGGATCTAGTAGTGATCTTTAGTATTTGTCTATTCATTTCTTTTAGTTCATCGATGCCTATTCTTGATAAGGCATCTGCCACATAATTGTTTTTCCCTTAAGGTATACTGCGGTAAATTGATATTCTTCCAAGTCTAACCTCATTCTTGTTAACTTGGAAGTTGGGTTTCTCATTGAAAATAGATATGTTAATGGTTTGTGGTCTGTTTTTATAGTGAAATATTTTTCATATATATATGGTCTAAAATAGTTAACTGCCCAATGTATAGCTGTCAATTCCTGTTCAGTTGTGGACTTATTACTTTCGCCTTTTGTAAATGTTCTTGAGGCGTATGCTACCGGAAGGTCTATCCCATCATATGATTGGGTTAGAACTGCACCGCATGCCTGCTTACATGCATCTGTTGTTATACAAAATTCTTTATTAAAATCTGGATATTTTAATAGTGTGGGTTGGACTAGTGCGTTTTTAAGATATTCAAAAGCTTCTTGACACTCAGAAGTCCAGTTGAATTTTATGTTTTTCTTGCACAAATGGGTAAGGTGTCTTGAATAATGCGAGAAATTTGGTATGAAACGTCTGTAGTAATTGCAAAAGGCTGCGAATCTTCTAGATTCATCTTCATCGGACGGAACAGGATAATTTGTTATTACGTTAATTTTTTTATCATCGGGTAAAATTCCTTTGTTTGTGCATTTGTGTCCCAAAAATGTTACTTCGTGCATAAATAAAGAGCATTTTTCAGGGTGTAACTTAAGGTTGTGTTAACTACTAAGTCGTCCATATAAAGGAAAGCTTGGGATGGTTCTAATCCCGAAAATGCTAATGTCATCATTCTTAGGAATGAATTTGGTGCTATTTTTACTCCATAAGGTAGTCTTTTAAATCTGAATGACCCAGTGCTTGTAAAGAAAGAGGTAATATTTTTTAAGAGGTAAAAATGTTTCTCTACCAAGTTGATCTAAGATATCTTCAATTCTTGGTAGTGGGAATTTATCAGCTAGTAGCTTTTTGTTTATTTGACGATAGTCAATAACTAGTCGTTTTTGTTCTGAGCCAGGAAGTGACTTTTTGGATACTAACAGCAATGGGCTGTTGTATTCTGATACTGATGGTTCTACTATATCATCTTTTATTAGCTTTTCTACTTGTTTGTTTATTTCATCTTTTTGGCTATGTGGTGTTCGATAGTTTTTAATGTAGACTGGTGTAAAATCTTTAAATCTCAGCTTCTGTTTATAGAAGTTATTTGCTGAAATTGGTTCGGTTTCTAATCCGAATATATCTGTAAATTCGGTACATAGTTTGGTGAGGGTGCTTTTATACATTGTAGGAAAATTTTTCGTTAATTTTGAAAGGACATCTTCTTTTCTGGTTTTAGTTTCGTTGCTTTGGACAATTTGATAATTTTCCAATGGTTCGTACTTTATTTTGAAAATGTTTATAATTTTATTTTTATCGGTCGTATTTAATATTCGGACAAGTGTGTTGCTTGAATCAGTTATAGTGCTGGTTATAATGATGCCTTAATCTATACACTGATTTTTAATAAGGACTTCTTTGTGGGTGGTTATATATTAATTTGTCTCACGACTTCGGATCGTGCTGGGATAAATAAGTTATTATTATTTGAATGCGTAATTGGAATATTTATGTCTTGATTGAAATCTGATGGTCTTGCTATTAACCAATCTTGATCTATTTAAAAATCTAGTTGACAATTAAACGTTTTTATGAAATCCATTCCCAATATGCCATCACATGGTATTGGGAAGTCATTGTTTACTAAATGAAAATAAAATGGAATTATGAATTTTCCTGTTTGAATTTCTACAAAAGTTAAACTTTGAGATTGAATAGTACCTTCTCCTATACCAGACATTGTTATGGTTTTTGTTGAATCTACTTCATTATATTGATCTGAATTTATTTTAAAATGCTAATGTCTGAGCCTGTATCTATTAACAGAGTTAGGGATGTTTTTGTAACGTAATTTTTAATGGTTTCATAAATATTGAGGCTGAGGTTTATTTTATACAGCTGTAAGTTTTGTGGCTTTTTCTTAAGGGAAGTCTTTAGTTTCCCGGCTGGGATTCAACAGTTCGAGCTTGGGAATTGGTATTTCCACCAGTGTTACTGTTATTGTAGCCGTTATTTCCACCACGGTTGTTACCTCTAGAATTTCCACGACCACGATAAATATAATTTATAATTATTGGTGGGGTTATTATAGTTTGGGTTATACCCATTATTTTTGTTATAACCGTTGTTTTGGTGGTAATTATTGATATAATAACCTCTTCCGTAACCTCTTCCGCGGTAATTTCCTCTGAAGTTGTTATTGTGGTAGGGTTGTCCTCTTCGGTTATATAGGATTGTACTTGGATTGCCTGTCATATCAGTACTACATTGTATGTACTTAGCGATGGCTTCGTTCATTATTGAAAAGTTGCCTGCTTCTAGTACTGTTTTAAGGCATCCATGTTCACAATTTTTAGTCATCGTGTTGATTGCTTCTTTTGTGCTGAATTTATCAGCATGTTCAGCAGGCAACCCCTCATCGATATACGATGCTTCAAGAAGCTTTCGCAAGTTTTCGATTTCAGTTGTGAACTTTTCAGCTGTTTTACCTTTTTGAAGTGTTTTTGACATTTTTGCTTTGATGACATTTGATGTTTCTCCGATTATACTGTCTTTGAGTTTTTTAATTATTCCATTTATAGTGGTTTCATTTTGGACTTTATATAGGGTTGATCCTACAATTTTTGATTTGATTACTTCAACCGCTATATGTTCAAATGTGCCTTTTGTTAAATTCACCAAATTCAACGCTGTGATAAAGCTTTGAAGATTTAGTTTTTGGCCATTGAACTCTGGGATGGCATTTGAAATATCTTTTATGTATGCCCGTTGGCCAATTGTTTCGTCTGCCATTATAATTGGTTTTTGTCTATTATGTTGTTGGAATCTATATCCTCTTCGTCTTGGTCTGATAATTCAGATTGCAAGAGAACTGCGGGTATAGTTAGATTGCTTAGGTCTTTTTCTTCTATTTCTAATCTATCAGAGTCTAAATCTTCCAACTCTACTTGGTCTGTGGTTGGTAGTTCTCGCGTTTCTAATTCGTCCCCAGGTTCTACTGTTAAGGGTGTGTTAAGATACCAAGTCATATCTTTCTTTTACATTTATTAGGTTAGATCGCAATCTTGTTAGGAACTTTGAAACTTGTGACCATCGATTTTTATCTAATCGATCTCTCTGGTCATATATTAATATCCGCCCTTTATAGAACGGGCTACTAATATTTCGGCGCGTTTCTGTATGGTGTTCTGTTGAATTGTACGATTTTGAGTTAAAGATTTATGTGATTTGTCAAAATCGGTTTTTAATTTATTCAATTCGGTGTATAATTCATTCCATTGCATTTTTGTTAATACGGAGAATTATTTTCTGAATACTACCACAACAAGTGTTTTTGAGCAATGTATTAATGGTGAATTTTCGAAATTAAATGTTTCAATTAGAAGGTATTCTAATTGATTTATGCTTATTGGAGTCGTTGGGACTATTTATTGAACATGTTCTTTAAAATAAGCATCCCTTTCGTAAACCTTTCTAATGGCTTCTATGGTGGTCATCTTTATTTTAAATGAAGAATATTTTTTTTTTTTATTTATTTTGCATCATTAATATTTTTGTTTGTGTGCTTTGTTCTCTTTTAATTTTTTTTTTTTTAGATTTTGTCCAAGTCGATTACTTGGCTAATATATTTTTTTTTCAAACATTTATTATGAAGTTTGTATAGTTTATAAAAGCAATTGGCACACATTAATACAACAATTATTAATAGCATAATATTTACAAATTCCAAATTAATGTTATTTGGCTCAACTTTATTTATTACGTTAGCAGTGGAATCCACTGTCTTAACGTCAACTATAGGCATTGTTTTTTTTGTAAAATTATAATTATAGGTATAATTATCAACTATTTCCTCACTGAATTTACTTATCGAATTAATTCTCATCTATTATTTCTTATACATTTTTGTTTCTATTACATTTATCCTGCCTATTGTTTCGCATAGCTTTACGGGCTATACTTCTAAACGAGCGAAAATGGTTTCGCACGCTTTTACAAAATTTTTGTCTTATATTATATTATACTAGCTGATCCGGCAGACTTCGCACTGCCAGCTGTTGTTTTTTTCTTCTTTTCTTTACAAAACTTCTTTTGTGACTTTTTCTTGAAACTTCTTTTGTAATAAAATTTAAAATTTTTCAAACTTAAAAATATTATATGATACAGTAAGAACTGACCAAATAAATTAAAATACAGTACTAATTACAATTTGTGACTCTGAAATTTTTTCGCGATCGCGATTCACTTTTGTTTAATTTCGAAACGCGACATTAGATCCCCCAAAGCGCACGCGACGAATAATTTGATTGGATTTGAACTTTGTGGAGCGGGAAAAAATTTAAAATTGACCCTTTTTCGTTAGAAACACACCTAAATTGCTTTAAATTATAATCACATTGACTGAATTTAATTTAATATGAACTGTATTGAATAGCAATAGATAAATAATAATCATTTTTAATCCCAGAAACTAAAGAGCGTAAAGGAGCTGGTGGTGGGACCATTTGTGGCAATTTTATTTTGCCTTTAGCACAACATAATCCAGTAAATTCACCAGTTTACTTTAACGCCTTACAATATTTACAAAGTGTTTTCATTTCCGCAATTGTTACTGTTTTTTCGGCACAATAATCAATTGCCATCATAGTGGAATGCAGCTCGTTCAAGAATCACAGAAGCACTGCGTCTGCGGATTCGCTCATTTTCATTATGTCTAGCTTGCTGTTGTTGTGTTTGATGTACACGAACTCGTTGCATTCTAAGCTTATCTCCTACATTGTCACTCACTAAAGAACGCAATTCTGACATAGCAATACGACTATTTTCTTCTGTCGGTCTCTGGTCATCAGTGCGGCTAGCACGTGAGGTAGCTCTTCGCACATTTAATTGACTACGACGACCTAAGTCTTCTCCTCGGCATCGTAAATTGTAATTAATCAAATTGAGAAAATTTCCCGCGAAATTTGAGAAGTAATAAAATTTCAAATAAAAATTTTTTTCAATTTTTTTCACAATTTTTCAGTGAACACAATATCGGTTTGTCACATAAAATTAACTGAGCAGAGAACAATGAGTAGCTGTCAAACAATGTATCACATACCGGCGCCTACTATTATTGTAGTCTCCATTTTGTTTAAAAAACGTTTGTATGGGAAATAGAAAAATGCTGTTTATGGATTTTCCCGGCAATCATTCCCGGTTGATCGTAGAAGGGTGAAAATTGAGGATTGTATGTATTTTTGTATGTTGTATCATAAAAAAAGAGAAATTAAAAATTTTGTGTAAAAAAATTAAAAATAAAAATTTAGGGGTGGACTACCCCTAACATTTATGGGGATGAAAAATAGATGTTGGCCGATTCTCATAGATACCGGATAAGCACAAAAAATTTCATCAAAATCGGTCAAGCCGTTTCGGAGGAGTATGGTAACTAGATGGTATTAGATGTATTATACTATAGGCATTAAACTATAGGCATTGTTTTTTTTGTAAAATTATAATTATAGGTATAATTATCAACTATTTCCTCACTGAATTTACTTATCGAATTAATTCTCATCTATTATTTCTTATACATTTTTGTTTCTATTACATTTATCCTGCCTATTGTTTCGCATAGCTTTACGCGAGGTAGCACTTCTAAACGAGCGAAAATGGTTTCGCACGCTTTTACAAAATTTTTGTCTTATATTATATTATACTAGCTGATCCGGCAGACTTCGCACTGCCAGCTGTTGTTTTTTTCTTCTTTTCTTTACAAAACTTCTTTTGTGACTTTTTCTTGAAACTTCTTTTGTAATAAAATTTAAAATTTTTCAAACTTAAAAATATTATCTGATACAGTAAGAACTGACCAAATAAATTAAAATACAGTACTAATTACAATTTGTGACTCTGAAATTTTTTCGCGATCGCGATTCACTTTTGTTTAATTTCGAAACGCGACATTAGATCCCCCAAAGCGCACGCGACGAATAATTTGATTGGATTTGAACTTTGTGGAGCGGGAAAAAATTTAAAATTGACCCTTTTTCGTTAGAAACACACCTAAATTGCTTTAAATTATAATCACATTGACTGAATTTAATTTAATATGAACTGTATTGAATAGCAATAGATAAATAATAATCATTTTTAATCCCAGAAACTAAAGAGCGTAAAGGAGCTGGTGGTGGGACCATTTGTGGCAATTTTATTTTGCCTTTAGCACAACATAATCCAGTAAATTCACCAGTTTACTTTAACGCCTTACAATATTTACAAAGTGTTTTCATTTCCGCAATTGTTACTGTTTTTTCGGCACAATAATCAATTGCCATCATAGTGGAATGCAGCTCGTTCAAGAATCACAGAAGCACTGCGTCTGCGGATTCGCTCATTTTCATTATGTCTAGCTTGCTGTTGTTGTGTTTGATGTACACGAACTCGTTGCATTCTAAGCTTATCTCCTACATTGTCACTCACTAAAGAACGCAATTCTGACATAGCAATACGACTATTTTCTTCTGTCGGTCTCTGGTCATCAGTGCGGCTAGCACGTGAGGTAGCTCTTCGCACATTTAATTGACTACGACGACCTAAGTCTTCTCCTCGGCATCGTAAATTGTAATTAATCAAATTGAGAAAATTTCCCGCGAAATTTGAGAAGTAATAAAATTTCAAATAAAAATTTTTTTCAATTTTTTTCACAATTTTTCAGTGAACACAATATCGGTTTGTCACATAAAATTAACTGAGCAGAGAACAATGAGTAGCTGTCAAACAATGTATCACATACCGGCGCCTACTATTATTGTAGTCTCCATTTTGTTTAAAAAACGTTTGTATGGGAAATAGAAAAATGCTGTTTATGGATTTTCCCGGCAATCATTCCCGGTTGATCGTAGAAGGGTGAAAATTGAGGATTGTATGTATTTTTGTATGTTGTATCATAAAAAAAGAGAAATAAAAAATTTTGTCTAAAAAATTAAAAATAAAAATTTAGGAGTGGACTACCCCTAACATTTATGGGGATGAAAAATAGATGTTGGCCGATTCTCATAGATACCGGATAAGCACAAAAAATTTCATCAAAATCGGTCAAGCCGTTTCGGAGGAGTATGGTAACGAAAACTGTGACACGAGAATTTTATATATTAGATGTATTATATTATAAAATATAAATATAAACATAGTATAGGCATGCTCCGGTTTTCGAACTTTGATGACCCGTATCTTTTGCGTCAGCTGGTCGTCGCCGGATGGCTTCACTGACGCTCCTTCGTGGGCGAAAGTGGCGGTTTGCCCCTCTCGCTGTTGATCTGCTGCTGATGTTCGGGGCCTATTGGGGCCTTCGTACAGGGCTTCAGGCATGTGAAATTGGTCCGGGGCAGTCGGCTGGGCACGTCTTTACCAGCGCCTGTATCTTCTTCGCTGGCGGTGGTTGAAGCTTTGTTATTGGCTTGTTTATATTTTGTATTTTATGTGAGTGTGTTGCAACAATTGGGCGTCTCTCTGCGAAGCTTGTTTTTAAAAAATCAAGCTCGGCCTGCAACTTTTGTGCAGTAGACCACGCGGGAGGCGGTGTTTTAGAAAATAATAGCCACTTAATGTGTGCTATTCTTTTATTCACCTTATTTTTAACACCTCCGCGTTTTCCCATTGCTTGCACACAAGTTACACACAGTTATTTTAGTTCTCCGTTATCATCGCATATTGGTGGGTTGGTTGGAACATCATC
The DNA here is from genome assembly GCF_017639315.1 of Drosophila ananassae. Taxonomy (NCBI): domain Eukaryota; kingdom Metazoa; phylum Arthropoda; class Insecta; order Diptera; family Drosophilidae; genus Drosophila; species Drosophila ananassae. Next base: position 94,856 of record NW_025319066.1, read on the forward strand.
TTATCGGTCATCTTGCGCAGGGCAGGTTTTCTTATTGGACTATTAATGTGCTTCCTGCTGCTGTTATTGTTGTTTGGTATTTTCAGGTTCTTTTGAACCCCGGTCGCCATGTAACTTTAGTTCAACATATAATCTTTATTGTGTTTTTGGGTTTTTGCCATGTAAACTTTATTCTTTAAAAGTCAAATCCAGAGTGGATTGATATTCTGTTGCTCGCGGCTGCGCTGCCTACAAAAGCTCGGCAGCGATCAGTCGCGGCTATATTCATATACATATATATTTCTATGTTCTATATATATTTCTATATTTCTATAAGGCATTTGTATGCGTTGTCAACTCATGGGAATTTGCTGACCAATGCACTTCCCAGGAGTTAGGATTTAAGGCATATGTATATAACTGGCTATTTGGCCGGGGCATTATGTTTATATAACAACACTGTAGCAAAATATTGTATTGCTACAGTGGATGCTTCCTATAATGACCCATGCATACTACAAAGGACCCAATATTCGTCTTTCATCAAGGAATACTTGGATCTGGGTCACATGTCTCTGGTGCCGCAGGAATTGCGAGGTAAGTGCCAGTATTTCCTTCCCCACTACTGCGTCCTGAAGGAAGAAAGTTCCACTACTAAGCTGAGAGTTGTGTTCGATGGTTCGGCTGCTACGGCCTCTGGCTATTCCCTCAATGATGTCCTGATGTCCGGCCCCGTGATTCAGCCTAAGCTTTTTCACACATCGCTTCGGTTTCGGTCTCACCTTGTAGCTTTGACTGGGGACATTTTCAAGATCTACCGCTGCGTAAGGGTCTTTCCGGATGATAGTTTTCTGCGGTGCATCCTCTGGAGAGATTCTATCCACGATGACGTGAAGGTTTTTAAGCTCGACACCGTGACGTTTGGCACAAAGCCAGCGTCTTTTCTATCTGTTCGCTCAATGCACCAGATGGCTAAAGATGAAGGTGCCGGTTTTCCCGTTGGCTCTCGTGTTGCCCTCCAGGATTTTTATGTGGACGACCTTAAATCTGGTGCCCCACCGCCAAACCAACCAGGAGATCTATACTATCTTCCGTCACTCGGTTTTATGACCCAATGGGCTTGGTAGGTCCTGTCGTTACTACGACAAAGATCCTATTGCAGAAGCTGTGCCGAGAAAATTTGTCATCAGATGCAAGCCTTCCTCAATCCCTTCTCTCCGAGTGGTTACAGTTCTGTTCCAGTTTTGACCAAATTCAGCGAATTAAGTTTCCTCGGTTAGTCATTCCCTGCCAAGAAAGGCTGGAGGTCCACGGATTCTGCGACGCTAGCTTAGATGCGAATGGAGCTTGCGTGTATGTATCGTCAGGTTCTGATTGTCGGCTGTTATGCTCAAAGAGTCGAGTGGCACCCACTAAAACTCAGACAATACCGAAGCTAGAGCTATGTGGAGCTGAGTTACTAGCAAGACTGATGGCTGAAGTTGCTGATCTTGGGACATATAAAGGAGATTATTATTGTTGGTGTGACTCCTTGGTTGCCCTATCCTGGATTCAAGATGAACCTGCTCGGTTTAACGTGTTTGTTTCTAACCGCGTTTCTTCCATTCAGGAGCTCACCAAGGCAATGAAATGGCTTTATGTTCCTACTGCCGTCAACCCAGCCGATCTACTGTCAAGAGGTTCTCTTCCCACTGAGCTATTAAACTCCCAGCTTTGGTCCCAAGGCCCTCCATTTCTTCGTGGTTCCAAGGATGATTGGCCCATCGCTATTGTGGCCGAAAAGGCAACCATCGAACTTCGCGCCAGGACTTTATTGGCTTCGGCTCCACCCTCCATCGCTGCATTGTCAAGGTTTGCCAACTCGTTTTCCTCCCTACAGAGAGTGTTCGCCTACATTTACAAATTTTGCCGCCGCATCCGTCACGAAGGGATTTCTGTTCAGGATCTCAAAGGAGGAATCCATCTGCTGTTGCACGTCGTCCAGCTTAAGGGCCCTATTAAGTGTTTTGTAAGCGTATTCATCTGCTTCAGCACGAAGGCAATCCACTTGGAGTTGGTTAAGGACCTTTCCACCACTTCATTGCTGAGCGCCCTCCAACGTTTTATTTGTACGCGACGTAAACCCAGACAGATATGGTCGGATAATGCCACCAATTTTGTGGGAGCCAAGAATGAGCTAATGGAGTTGAAGCCAGGATCATCAGGCTTCCATTCACGATTTTTGCCTGTCTGAGTCTATCGAGTGGCGATTTATTCCTCCACGCTCTCCCCATTTTGGTGGTCTGTGGGAAGCAGCAGTGAAGACGGCTAAGCACCATCTTTATCGTGCAGTTGGTCTCGCAGTTCTTTGCTTCGAGGAATTAAGGACTTTGTTGTGCCGCATCGCCTCAATTATTAATTCTCGGCCCCTTGTGCCGATTTCAGGGAATCCTGCGGATCTAGATGTCCTGACGCCGGCCTTTAGGCTCCCCTGAACCAAAGTCCAGAACAAACATAGGTTCTATCACCCACCGTTTCCGCGGTACACCTAAGAGAAGAAATTGATCAAATTTTACCATATATTGAATTACGTAGGCCGTGTAATGGCGATGACCATCATTGTATCCAGTACATATCATTTTTGAAATGTATGTGTACCAACTAAAATTAAAAAATGGTATCTAGCAGTTACCATATGTTTGGAATACTCATCCAAAGTTGAAATCTCAGATTTTCTACATTAATTTTTGGTCTTCTATGATTTTTCCCCAAACATTTTTCTATGGAAGATTTTTATTTTCTTATTGAAATCAGTAGATCATACCATGTTTTAATTTTGGATTTAAGGAAAAACTCGAAATAATTTTATTGAATTTAATATAGGTGGTTCAACAATATTTTCTTCAATTAAATTGGAGTTTTTAATCTCATATTTTCAAAAAGTCATGGCTATCTACAACTTCTGTAAAGCTTTACTAAACAAGCTGAACCTGCAATAGATACGTTTTGAATATAGAAACAGTTATTTGATTATTTAATTTGGAACTTTTAATTTTTTGTATTTAACTGATGTTTATTGACCCCTGAAAATGACCCCTGATGTTTAGTAAATACCTTGTGTTTTTTTAACAAAAATATATTAAAACAAAAATTAATAAGTAAATAAATAAATTAACAGAAATAGGTGAATTCTTGAGCTTGGCTCAAGAATTATTTGATAGTCGAGGCACAGAGTATCCAAAAAAATAGCCTTTTTAAAGAAAAATATTATTTTTCCGATTATCAGAGATAAATTCAAAATATTATAAATGAGTGTGAAATTTGTAACCTTGATAAAACAGAACACAGAGATACAAAACTTACATTTGAATTACCCCAGAAACCTTTAACCCCAGAGAAAAATATGTTATAGATTTTTACATGATCGATAATAAACAATTCTTATCTTGCATTGATATTTATTCCAAATATGCTGCTTTAATAAATGACAACAGTAGGGATTGGTTAGAAGCAAAAAGTTCATTACTCAGGATATTTAATGAAATGGGTTAACCAAAAGAAATTAAAGCCGACAAAGACTCCGCATTTATATGCCCAGCATTACAACTTTGGTTGCAATTAGAAGATGTAAGAATAACTATAACCACAAGTAAAAATGGCGTACCTGACATAGAGAGATTTCACCTTTAAGCTCCCCTGAATCAAAGCCCAGAACAAACATAGGTTCTATCCCCCACAGTTTCCGCGGTACCCCTAAGAGAAGAAATCGATTAAATTTTACCATAAATTGAATTATGTAGACCGTGTAATGGCGATGACCATCATTGTTTCTAGTACATATCATTTTTGAAATGTATGGGTAACAACTAAAATTAAAAAATGGTATCTAGCAGTTACCATATGTTTGGAATACTCATCCAAAGTTGAAATCTCAGATTTTCTACATTAATTTTTGGTCTTCTATGATTTTTCTCCAAACATTTTTCTATGGAAGATTTTTATTTTCTTATTGAAATCAGTAGTTAATACCATGTTTTAATTTTGTGTTTAAGAAAAAACTCGAAATAATTTTATCGAATTTATTATAGGTGGCTGTTATGCTCAAAGAGTCGAGTGGCACCCACTAAAACTCAGACAATACCGAAGCTAGAGGTATGTGGAGCTGAGTTACTAGCAAGACTGATGGCTGAAGTTGCTGATCTTGGGACATATAAAGGAGATTATTATTGTTGGTGTGACTCCTTGGTTGCCCTATCCTGGATTCAAGATGAACCTGCTCGGTTTAACGTGTTTGTTTCTAACCGCGTTTCTTCCATTCAGGAGCTCACCAAGGCAATGAAATGGCTTTATGTTCCTACTGCTGTCAACCCAGCCGATCTACTGTCAAGAGGTTCTCTTCCCACTGAGCTATTAAACTCCCAGCTTTGGTCCCAAGGCCCTCCATTTCTTCGTGGTTCCAAGGATGATTGGCCCATCGCTATTGTGGCCGAAAAGGCAACCATCGAACTTCGCGCCAGGACTTTATTGGCTTCGGCTCCACCCTCCATCGCTGCATTGTCAAGGTTTGCCAACTCGTTTTCCTCCCTACAGAGAGTGTTCGCCTACATTTACAAATTTTGCCGCCGCATCCGTCACGAAGGGATTTCTGTTCAGGATCTCAAAGGAGGAATCCATCTGCTGTTGCACGTCGTCCAGCTTAAGGGCCCTATTAAGTGTTATGTAAGCGTATTCATCTGCTTCAGCACGAAGGCAATCCACTTGGAGTTGGTTAAGGACCTTTCCACCACTTCGTTGCTGAGCGCCCTCCAACGTTTTATTTGTACGCGACGTAAACCCAGACAGATATGGTCGGATAATGCCACCAATTTTGTGGGAGCCAAGAATGAGCTAATGGAGTTGAAGCCAGGATCATCAGGCTTCCATTCACGATTTTTGCCTGTCTGAGTCTATCGAGTGGCGATTTATTCCTCCACGCTCTCCCCATTTTGGTGGTCTGTGGGAAGCAGCAGTGAAGACGGCTAAGCACCATCTTTATCGTGCAGTTGGTCTCGCAGTTCTTTGCTTCGAGGAATTAAGGACTTTGTTGTGCCGCATCGCCTCAATTATTAATTCTCGGCCCCTTGTGCCGATTTCAGGGAATCCTGCGGATCTAGATGTCCTGACGCCGGCCTTTAGGCTCCCCTGAACCAAAGTCCAGAACAAACATAGGTTCTATCACCCACCGTTTCCGCGGTACACCTAAGAGAAGAAATTGATCAAATTTTACCATATATTGAATTACGTAGGCCGTGTAATGGCGATGACCATCATTGTATCCAGTACATATCATTTTTGAAATGTATGTGTACCAACTAAAATTAAAAAATGGTATCTAGCAGTTACCATATCTTTGGAATACTCATCCAAAGTTGAAATCTCAGATTTTCTACATTAATTTTTGGTCTTCTATGATTTTTCCCCAAACATTTTTCTATGGAAGATTTTTATTTTCTTATTGAAATCAGTAGATCATACCATGTTTTAATTTTGGATTTAAGGAAAAACTCGAAATAATTTTATTGAATTTAATATAGGTGGTTCAACAATATTTTCTTCAATTAAATTGGAGTTTTTAATCTCATATTTTCAAAAAGTCATGGCTATCTACAACTTCTGTAAAGCTTTACTAAACAAGCTGAACCTGCAATAGATACGTTTTGAATATAGAAACAGTTATTTGATTATTTAATTTGGAACTTTTAATTTTTTGTATTTAACTGATGTTTATTGACCCCTGAAAATGACCCCTGATGTTTAGTAAATACCTTGTGTTTTTTTAACAAAAATATATTAAAACAAAAATTAATAAGTAAATAAATAAATTAACAGAAATAGGTGAATTCTTGAGCTTGGCTCAAGAATTATTTGATAGTCGAGGCACAGAGTATCCAAAAAAATAGCCTTTTTAAAGAAAAATATTATTTTTCCGATTATCAGAGATAAATTCAAAATATTATAAATGAGTGTGAAATTTGTAACCTTGATAAAACAGAACACAGAGATACAAAACTTACATTTGAATTACCCCAGAAACCTTTAACCCCAGAGAAAAATATGTTATAGATTTTTACATGATCGATAATAAACAATTCTTATCTTGCATTGATATTTATTCCAAATATGCTGCTTTAATAAATGACAACAGTAGGGATTGGTTAGAAGCAAAAAGTTCATTACTCAGGATATTTAATGAAATGTGTAAACCAAAAGAAATTAAAGCCGACAAAGACTCCGCATTTATATGCCCAGCATTACAACTTTGGTTGCAATTAGAAGATGTAAGAATAACTATAACCACAAGTAAAAATGGCGTACCTGACATAGAGAGATTTCACCTTTAAGCTCCCCTGAATCAAAGCCCAGAACAAACATAGGTTCTATCCCCCACAGTTTCCGCGGTACCCCTAAGAGAAGAAATCGATTAAATTTTACCATAAATTGAATTATGTAGACCGTGTAATGGCGATGACCATCATTGTTTCTAGTACATATCATTTTTGAAATGTATGGGTACCAACTAAAATTAAAAAATGGTATCTAGCAGTTACCATATGTTTGGAATACTCATCCAAAGTTGAAATCTCAGATTTTCTACATTAATTTTTGGTCTTCTATGATTTTTCTCCAAACATTTTTCTATGGAAGATTTTTATTTTCTTATTGAAATCAGTAGTTAATACCATGTTTTAATTTTGTGTTTAAGAAAAAACTCGAAATAATTTTATCGAATTTATTATAGGTGGTTAAAGAATATTTTCTTCAATTAAATTGGAGTTTTTAATCTCATATTTTCAAAAAGTCATGGCTATCTAAAACTGTTTCTTTGTTCAAAACGTATCTATTGTAGGTTCGGCTTGTTTAGTAAAGCTTTACAGAAAATGTAGAGCAGGTAAAATTATGCGTGGAGGCAAATAAAACGTTGGAAATTGTCGGCCTGTGCTATTAATGAAAAATTAAGAATTATAAATAGTGAATGGAATCCTGAAAATATAATTACTTAATTTGAAACAATCGTTTATATTTATAATCATAAAACTAAACATAGGTCTACAGGCAGAACACCAGCTGACATTTTTATTTTCGCCGGAGCTTCAAGTTATAATATTCAAGTGAATAAAATACAGAAAATAAACAAGCTTAATAAAAATCGTCATACATTCGATATTGATACTAGGTATAGACTAGCTCCACTTATAAAATCTAAAACAATAAATCCTTTTAGAAAGACAGCCCAAATTACCCAAACTGACGAAAAACATTATGTAGAAAAAAATAGAGGTAGAGAAATCACACACTATAAATCAAAATTTAAAAAGATGAAGAAAATTAATACCAGCAAATATAATTCCAGATTTCCACAGGAAGGCAACCCAGCTTAATCAAACTTTTTCTTATATAATAACTTTATTATCTCTTATATATCACGCCATGTGTCAGAACATAGATATCAATGGATACTTAATTTTCCAAACAGGTAACATAGATTTGCCCACTAATTATGAATATCATTGTCTCACAGTCAATTTAACTAAAACTGAAAAAACTTATAAAGATCTAATGGAACAAACACGAGAATTCGAACATTTGGATCAAATTCAATATCTAAAAGAAAAATTAAATAGAGAAATTAACAGAATCAAAATTGCTCAAAGAAACAAAAGAGGACTTGCAAATTTCGTAGGTACTTTTTATAAATATTTATTTGGGACATTAGATCAACAAGATAGGAAGGAATAAGAATCAAAAATTGATAACTTGTCCGAAAATAGTATACAGATCAACGAATTAAATAAAGTAATTGATGCAATTAATAAAGGAATAAAAACAGTCAATCGTTTAAATCAGAATCAGAATATAATAACCGAAACATTGCATAATAAATCAGCAAGTCTTTAAAGTAAAAACAAAAGAAATAGAAAATAATAAGTGTATAATAGGTCTCTTAAGACAAACAAATACAGAATGTAGATATACGAAAATGTACAAGAACTTCGAATTAAATTATTATTGCACCCAACATTATAATAACATGGAATTTGCCAAAAACTTTGTTAAATCAGAATTGTATAATTAAAGATCTAATAGCAGAAGGAAACAATATAATAAAAGCATTTAACTGTTCTATACAAATAGAAGATGTAATAATAACAAATACTATGCTTGATTACACCCGAACTATTTATGTAAACAACAACATAAGTAAACTCGAACCTTTATCCTATATCGTAGCTAAAGAAATATTCCAAAACCACTCAAATCAATATTTTACAACCCAAACAATTTTATTAATACTACTAGCAATAATAATTATTATTATAATCATTTATTTGATTTATAAATTTAAGAATATTATAAAAAATTATAAAAAACAAAAGCTTCCTCACTTTTTCTTAAAGCGAACGGACGTGTTTTTTTTTGTGCGCACTGCGTTTTGAAAAATCTTTATTTATTATAATAATTATAAACAATCCGGTGTTTATTTTTATTTATTTACATAAACCCGATTCTTTTCATCCCAAACATCCGATTCGCTTCGCGTGTGCAGTGATATATTTGGAGGTAAAATAATAAATTTATTAATATTCTTCCAAACATAGCACTGCTCTGCTTCTTCATCCTTTACGGTGTTGCTTCTTTTGTCTCACACTAGATTCTTATCTATATTCTTTGCTCTTATACTAACTCTCACTTATCGCCCTCTTTATTCTCCCTTTTTCGACTCTTTGGCACAGTGGTTCACGGTACGTCAATAATAAAAATAATATATTCATAATGGAATTTAAACTTGTCTGTGGTTTGAAGTCTTGTAATAAGACAATCTCTTCATCCCAGCCTACCATCCACTGCTGGCTATGTGAAAACGTTTTACACGCTAAGTGTGCCGGGTTCACGGCCTCAGTTTCGGATGCCATCTCACGTAGGTCTGGTCTCCACTTTTGCTGTGACGGTTGTCGTGCTGTTCAGGACGAAATGAGATCGTTCATGAGACAGACTAAAAGTGGATTTAAAGAGCTGGTTAGCGGTTTTCGTAAAATCAACGACCAACTCTGTGCGCTAGATACACAGTTTAGTAGTCTTCAACTACTAAATGAGTCTCCAAAGCGTAAGAAATCCGCTTTTAGTGATGTGCCCGTGGCGAAAAGTCTTCAGCCTATTCAGCCGACAACTATGCAGCCGCTCATATCTCTGGCCACCCCAAGGGCCGGACCTGGGAAAAATTCGGTTTCCGAATATCTCAGCATAAACGAGCAATTTTCCGATATGTCCTCTGTGGCATCGCTTCAAGTGATACCACCAGACCCAATAATTGAAACCCCCTTAAAAGTCACCGAACAGGGCAATCAAGCTTCCGGACCCCCGGTACGAACTGATGCTGCCATACTCGTTACGGCGGCACCAAAACCCTTGCAGGTGATCCCACCATCGAAACACATATTTGTTTCCCGGCTTGCCCCTGATACTTCTGAGATTGATCTCTCGGCTTACATCAAAGCCAAATCAAAAGCCGACATAAAGGTGGCAGATATAACTAAATTTAAATATAACTACACCAGGCATACGTCATCTTTCAAAATACGTGTGCCAGCGCAGATGTTCAAGACGATTTGTTCCGCCAGTTTCTGGCCAGAGAACATTTTCGTCCAAGAACATCAGCCAAGTACGGTGAAGAAAAAAATGACCAAACCTGTGGGAGTGAAACTCCCACATGTTAGAGCCACTGACCAACCTTCCACGTCAGCTTCAAAAAACTAATGCCTTCACTAACACTTACCTATCAGAATACTAGAGGGTTACGAAGTAAGCTTCCCAAACTGTATTCTGATAGTTCTTTCTTTGCATCTCACATTATAGTCTTTACAGAAACTTGGTTAAAGCCGGAGATCTTAAGCTCCGAAGTTTTTCCAAGTAAGTACACCACTTTTAGACGTGATAGAACTCTGCGAAGGGGAGGAGGAGTGTTAATTTCTGTAGACTCCAATTTCGCTTCTGAAGAGATTAAATCACAAGAGTTTGGTGACATAGAATTTCTTTGCATTAAAATCATATTGTCCGATAAATCATTATACGTTACGTGCTCCTACGTACCCCCTTCGTCCGAACCGCCCACATACTGGCAACATTTAGACGCTATTAGGTTTGTTTTTGATCGTCTGTCTGATGGTGACCAGCTAGTAGCTCTGGGTGACTTCAATATCCCAGAACTCAGGTGGTCCAATGTTAAAAATTCACCGTCTTTATTGCTGAATTCGCACCATGACTTCCCGGCGGGCATGTTCGACATGTCACTCGGGCAAATTAACCACGTTAGAAATTCTTTAGGTCGGCTGCTGGACTTGTGTTTCGTTTCTGATCCTGATGGAATTACTCTTTCCAGAACTTTACCACTTTCCAACCCAGAGGATCCATATCATCCCACTCTTGAGGTTTTAATAGAAAACAATAACGTAATTGGCCTTAAGCCTACACTTAAATCTCATAAAGTTCGTTTCTTTCGTAAGGCTGACTTTATGAAATTAAATAAGTTAATTTTGGAATTTGATTGGTCCAATCTACTGGCATGTGAAGATGTAAACATTGCCTTAATTAAATTTTATTATACTTTGAATAAATTTTTCGACGTTTGCGTGCCATGGAAATATCCGTCCGTTTCAATTAATCCGCCTTGGTATACAAGGCACCTAGGAAATTTAAAGATCGTTATGAATAGACTTTTAAATAAACATAAAATATCTGGCTGTACAGTTAGTTATTCAAGATACTTAGTAGCTCGGTCCAATTTCACCGTGCATAACGCTGAATGTTATAGGAGTTATATACGCCGCTGCCGGATTCAGTTTACTCAGGATCCGAAGCAGTTTTATAACTTTGTAAACACTAAGCGCAAACATGTATCTTCTCCTCCTATGCTTATGTTTGAGAACTCATATGCGAACACTGATCAGGCAATGGCCGATCTCTTTGCACAGTTTTTTCAAACAACATACTCACCTAGCACCAGTACAGGTCAGCCTTACACTTATAATATCCAATCAGCCAACCTTATATTTTGCCCTTCTTTTGATCAAAGTGGTGTGTTATTGGGTCTTCTTAAAGTCAAGCCCGTGTATTCGCCAGGCCCCGATGGAGTACCAGGCTGTGTTCTGAAGAACTGCGCCGAGGCTCTGTGCAAACCGCTCCTTAAACTCTTTAATCTTTCGCTGGAGACTTCGATCTTTCCCCTTATGTGGAAGGAATCTTACATTATTCCTCTTCATAAAAAAGGGAAAAAATCCGACGCTGCCAATTATAGGGGCATTTCTAAATTGTCAGCAATTCCGAAGCTTTTTGAAAAACTTATCACTCCACATTTGCAACACCTATGTAGTTCAATAATATCTCCATGCCAGCATGGCTTCATGAAGCGCCGCTCCACCACTACCAACTTACTGGAGCTAACATCTTTTATCACGGATGGGTTCCGGAATGGCTTACAAACAGATGTCATTTACACTGACTTCAGTAAAGCATTTGACTCTGTCGACCATTCGCTTCTTATAAGTAAACTCAGTCTTTTGGGATTCCCAACTGACCTCCTTATCTGGATTTCGAGCTACTTATCTGGAAGAACCCAACGTGTCTTCTTTAAAGATGTTACCTCGCGTCTAGTCCGCGTCACATCTGGGGTGCCTCAAGGAAGCCATCTTGGACCCTTACTTTTTACACTTTTTATTAATGACTTGCCCCTTGCCTTAACTGATTCACTCGTACTTATGTACGCTGATGACGTTAAGCTTTGTCTTCAGTATAAATTCACTAGTGCCCAATCTAGACTTCAATCCGATTTGGATAAATTTCAAAATTGGTGTTTTGCAAATAACCTAAAGCTTAATGGATCGAAATGTAAACTCATGTCCTTTTATCGAACTAGTCCTCACCAGGCTATGTACTTTCTCTATGGGAACGCTTTAGAACGATTAACTCAGGTTAACGATCTGGGAGTCCTTTTAGATTTGAAACTTAAATTTACCGACCATATATCTACCATGGTTAATAAAGCTATGGGTGTGCTTGGCTTTATTAAAAGATGGTCAAAAGAATTTAATGACCCGTACATAACAAAAACGTTATATACATCATTGGTTCGTCCGATTCTTGAGTATGGATCGTGTGTCTGGAGTCCTCAATATGGAGTACACCGAGATCACATAGAATCTGTACAAAAAAACTTCCTGATTTTCGCCCTTAGGGGACTTAATTGGGATGCAAATCTTCACCTTCCCACTTATCATAGTAGACTTTTATTAATCAACTTACCATCATTAACAAATCGTAGAACGATGCTGGGTGTTATGTTTCTATATAATCTTATATATGGTAATGTAGACAGTCAGCATTTACTAACACGCTTAAATTTTAACGTTCCTAGTAGAAGGACTAGAAACTTCCGTCCTCTACTCCTCAGCCATTGTAATTCGACATATGCCCAACACGATCCGTTCAGGGTATTATGTTCGGACTACAATGGTCTCTACCACACCTTGCCACTTTGCTCCACTAACAATCTTAAATCCTTTATACTAAACGCCTTATCTATGCAACACTCTTCCTCGTAATATCTTACCCCTACTCTTCTCCTAAACGTTCTCGGATCTATCCCCGCGATTCGAGCCGTACGTTATGCGGCAGCGTCCCTCGGTCGGTTGGACGGGAGGTGGGCTGTACGTATGCAGTGGGAACCGCGCGAAAAAAAAAAAAAAAAAAAAAAAAAAAAAAATTATAAGTTTTTTTATAAAAACTAAAAGTTCAGAAAATAAGGACCTACAGTTATACCCCAAACTTACCGCCTGAGGACAGGCCAAATTCTTAAGGATGGGGAAGTAACATATCAACAAAATTTCTTTAAGGGTATATCACTAAATTTTGTAAACCGAAGCTAAAGCCTTTTGTATTGAAATTCGTAATCCAGCTAAAATTCTAAGCAGTAGTTCTGAAATTCTAAGCAGTTTTAAGGAATCACACTGTGTCAAAACCGGAACTCAAATAAAAATATATTTTTTTCAAACTATTTTGAAGAAGATATGTAATTATATATATATTACTAGCTGACCCGGCAGACTTCGCACTGCCAGCTGTTGTTTTTTTCTTCTTTTCTTAACAAAACTTCTTTTGTGACTTTTTCTTAAAACTTCTTTTGTGATAAAATTTAAAATTTTTCAAACTTAAAAATATTATCTGATACAGTAAGAACTGAAGATAGCTAAAGTAAAGTTTCGTGGAGCTGACCAAATAAATTAAAATACAGTACTAATTACAATTTGTGACTCTGAAATTTTTTCGCGATCGCGATTCACTTTTGTTTAATTTCGAAACGCGACATTAGATCCCCCAAAGCGCACGCGACGAATAATTTGATTTGATTTGAACTTTGTGGAGCGGGAAAAAATTTAAAATTGACCCTTTTTCGTTAAAAACACACCTAAATTGCTTTAAATTATAATCACATTGACAGATTATAATTTAATATGAACTGTATTGAATAGCAATAGATAAATAATAATCATTTTTAATCCCAGAAACTAAAGAGCGTAAAGGAGCTGGTGGTGGGACCATTTGTGGCAATTTTATTTTGCCTTTAGCACAACATAATCCAGTAAATTCACCAGTGTACTTTAACGCCTTACAATATTTACAAAGTGTTTTCATTTCCGCAATTGTTACTGTTTTTTCGGCACAATAATCAATTGCCATCATAGTGGAATGCAGCTCGTTCAAGAATCACAGAAGCACTGCGTCTGCGGATTCGCTCATTTTCATTATGTCTAGCTTGCTGTTGTTGTGTTTGATGTACACGAACTCGTTGCATTCTAAGCTTATCTCCTACATTGTCACTCACTAAAGAACGCAATTCTGACATAGCAATACGACTATTTTCTTCTGTCGGTCTCTGGTCATCAGTGCGGCTAGCACGTGAGGTAGCTCTTCGCACATTTAATTGACTACGACGACCTAAGTCTTCTCCTCGGCATCGTAAATTGTAATTAATCAAATTGAGAAAATTTCCCGCGAAATTTGAGAAGTAATAAAATTTCAAATAAAAATTTTTTTCAATTTTTTTCACAATTTTTCAGTGAACACAATATCGGTTTGTCACATAAAATTAACTGAGCAGAGAACAATGAGTAGCTGTCAAACAATGTATCACATACCGGCGCCTACTATTATTGTAGTCTCCATTTTGTTTAAAAAACGTTTGTATGGGAAATAGAAAAATGCTGTTTATGGATTTTCCCGGCAATCATTCCCGGTTGATCGTAGAAGGGTGAAAATTGAGGATTGTATGTATTTTTGTATGTTGTATCATAAAAAAAGAGAAATTAAAAATTTTGTCTAAAAAATAAAAATAAAAATTTAGGGGTGGACTACCCCTAACATTTAGGGGGATGAAAAATAGATGTTGGCCGATTCTCATAGATACCGGATAAGCACAAAAAATTTCATCAAAATCGGTCAAGCCGTTTCGGAGGAGTATGGTAACGAAAACTGTGACACGAGAATTTTATATATTAGATTTTTATTTTTATCCACAGGCAGTAAATTTAGGTTAGCACATAAATTTATAATTACATTTTTAGAACTTTTATATTATATTGTTATTTATTTTTTTTGCTCTACTATTTTTTCTACGTAAGTGCGCCAAGAATTGAAAGGAGGGTGCAATATTCCAGCACAAGACGGATTTTAATTTGTCTTATCTCGACTTTCAATTTTTTGAACAAATTTTCTGCTTTCGTGTTCTGCTTTCGGATCCTTTAATCCTGCGGCCACTTTCCTTGTACAATCGATGCAGGTGCAGGGCATGGGGACGACGAATCCTTCCAGTAGCAGCTCATTGATTGGAGAAAGTTTGTTTCGTGACGCGGAGAATTCTTTAATTTTTATCACACCACCACAACCGTCGCGAGCAAATCCTTTTTTTTTTTTTTTTTGAATATATAAAAAATATTTATATTATAAATTGTGTCACTGTCACTGTTTTTGTTGCTTTTTATAGCCTTGCAGAGGGTATTATAATTTTGGTCAAAAGTGTGCAACGCAGTGAAGGAGACATCTCCGACCTTATAAAGTATATATATTCTTGATCAGGATCACCTCCTGAGTCGATATAAGCATGTCCGTCTGTCCGTATGTCTGTTTCTACGCAAACTAGTCTCTAACTGATTGATCGGAAATGCCATAACTTCGTTGTTTTTTAAGTTAGAAGGATGGGAGTTTCAATGGATTCCTTTTTGGGAAAAATAATTCGATATGCCAAATTTTATAAGGATCGGCCAACTATATACGATCCGCTATATATCTAATAATATAAGATGCGTGTCGCCACCTAGCGGACTGCGACTAAACTGCAAGGGTATATGAGCTTCGGCTCCGCCAGAAGTTAGCTTTCCTTTCTTGTTATTTAATAATATTAATTACATTCCACCCGGGGGCGCCAAAATGTTCACTGAGATTATTTTATCTCTTCACGAAATACCAAATGACAAAGGGGGCTGTAAAAATTTCAATAATGCAACTACGAAAATTACGAAAATTACGTGCACTTGCTTCCACTTTATAAATTCGATTATATTTTTACCAAAAGAACTTAAGCCTAGCTTATCTATTGCGGCGAAGCTGGGCGAATTCACGGAAGAGCGCAAGTGAGCTTTTCTTACGCTCCCCCTCCAACCTATGCTAACTTATCGAGCCGTACGTTATGCGGCAGCGTCCCTCGGTCGGTTGGACGGGAGGTGGGCTGTACGTATGCAGTGGGAACCGCGCGAAAAAAAAAAAAAAAAAAAAAAAAAAAAAAAATTATAAGTTTTTTTATAAAAACTAAAAGTTCAGAAAATAAGGACCTACAGTTATACCCCAAACTTACCGCCTGAGGACAGGCCAAATTCTTAAGGATGGGGAAGTAACATATCAACAAAATTTCTTTAAGGGTATATCACTAAATTTTGTAAACCGAAGCTAAAGCCTTTTGTATTGAAATTCGTAATCCAGCTAAAATTCTAAGCAGTAGTTCTGAAATTCTAAGCAGTTTTAAGGAATCACACTGTGTCAAAACCGGAACTCAAATAAAAATATATTTTTTTCAAACTATTTTGAAGAAGATATGTAATTATATATATATTACTAGCTGACCCGGCAGACTTCGCACTGCCAGCTGTTGTTTTTTTCTTCTTTTCTTAACAAAACTTCTTTTGTGACTTTTTCTTAAAACTTCTTTTGTGATAAAATTTAAAATTTTTCAAACTTAAAAATATTATCTGATACAGTAAGAACTGAAGATAGCTAAAGTAAAGTTTCGTGGAGCTGACCAAATAAATTAAAATACAGTACTAATTACAATTTGTGACTCTGAAATTTTTTCGCGATCGCGATTCACTTTTGTTTAATTTCGAAACGCGACATTAGATCCCCCAAAGCGCACGCGACGAATAATTTGATTTGATTTGAACTTTGTGGAGCGGGAAAAAATTTAAAATTGACCCTTTTTCGTTAAAAACACACCTAAATTGCTTTAAATTATAATCACATTGACAGATTATAATTTAATATGAACTGTATTGAATAGCAATAGATAAATAATAATCATTTTTAATCCCAGAAACTAAAGAGCGTAAAGGAGCTGGTGGTGGGACCATTTGTGGCAATTTTATTTTGCCTTTAGCACAACATAATCCAGTAAATTCACCAGTGTACTTTAACGCCTTACAATATTTACAAAGTGTTTTCATTTCCGCAATTGTTACTGTTTTTTCGGCACAATAATCAATTGCCATCATAGTGGAATGCAGCTCGTTCAAGAATCACAGAAGCACTGCGTCTGCGGATTCGCTCATTTTCATTATGTCTAGCTTGCTGTTGTTGTGTTTGATGTACACGAACTCGTTGCATTCTAAGCTTATCTCCTACATTGTCACTCACTAAAGAACGCAATTCTGACATAGCAATACGACTATTTTCTTCTGTCGGTCTCTGGTCATCAGTGCGGCTAGCACGTGAGGTAGCTCTTCGCACATTTAATTGACTACGACGACCTAAGTCTTCTCCTCGGCATCGTAAATTGTAATTAATCAAATTGAGAAAATTTCCCGCGAAATTTGAGAAGTAATAAAATTTCAAATAAAAATTTTTTTCAATTTTTTTCACAATTTTTCAGTGAACACAATATCGGTTTGTCACATAAAATTAACTGAGCAGAGAACAATGAGTAGCTGTCAAACAATGTATCACATACCGGCGCCTACTATTATTGTAGTCTCCATTTTGTTTAAAAAACGTTTGTATGGGAAATAGAAAAATGCTGTTTATGGATTTTCCCGGCAATCATTCCCGGTTGATCGTAGAAGGGTGAAAATTGAGGATTGTATGTATTTTTGTATGTTGTATCATAAAAAAAGAGAAATTAAAAATTTTGTCTAAAAAATAAAAATAAAAATTTAGGGGTGGACTACCCCTAACATTTAGGGGGATGAAAAATAGATGTTGGCCGATTCTCATAGATACCGGATAAGCACAAAAAATTTCATCAAAATCGGTCAAGCCGTTTCGGAGGAGTATGGTAACGAAAACTGTGACACGAGAATTTTATATATTAGATTTTTATTTTTATCCACAGGCAGTAAATTTAGGTTAGCACATAAATTTATAATTACATTTTTAGAACTTTTATATTATATTGTTATTTATTTTTTTTGCTCTACTATTTTTTCTACGTAAGTGCGCCAAGAATTGAAAGGAGGGTGCAATATTCCAGCACAAGACGGATTTTAATTTGTCTTATCTCGACTTTCAATTTTTTGAACAAATTTTCTGCTTTCGTGTTCTGCTTTCGGATCCTTTAATCCTGCGGCCACTTTCCTTGTACAATCGATGCAGGTGCAGGGCATGGGGACGACGAATCCTTCCAGTAGCAGCTCATTGATTGGAGAAAGTTTGTTTCGTGACGCGGAGAATTCTTTAATTTTTATCACACCACCACAACCGTCGCGAGCAAATCCTTTTTTTTTTTTTTTTTGAATATATAAAAAATATTTATATTATAAATTGTGTCACTGTCACTGTTTTTGTTGCTTTTTATAGCCTTGCAGAGGGTATTATAATTTTGGTCAAAAGTGTGCAACGCAGTGAAGGAGACATCTCCGACCTTATAAAGTATATATATTCTTGATCAGGATCACCTCCTGAGTCGATATAAGCATGTCCGTCTGTCCGTATGTCTGTTTCTACGCAAACTAGTCTCTAACTGATTGATCGGAAATGCCATAACTTCGTTGTTTTTTAAGTTAGAAGGATGGGAGTTTCAATGGATTCCTTTTTGGGAAAAATAATTCGATATGCCAAATTTTATAAGGATCGGCCAACTATATACGATCCGCTATATATCTAATAATATAAGATGCGTGTCGCCACCTAGCGGACTGCGACTAAACTGCAAGGGTATATGAGCTTCGGCTCCGCCAGAAGTTAGCTTTCCTTTCTTGTTATTTAATAATATTAATTACATTCCACCCGGGGGCGCCAAAATGTTCACTGAGATTATTTTATCTCTTCACGAAATACCAAATGACAAAGGGGGCTGTAAAAATTTCAATAATGCAACTACGAAAATTACGAAAATTACGTGCACTTGCTTCCACTTTATAAATTCGATTATATTTTTACCAAAAGAACTTAAGCCTAGCTTATCTATTGCGGCGAAGCTGGGCGAATTCACGGAAGAGCGCAAGTGAGCTTTTCTTACGCTCCCCCTCCAACCTATGCTAACTTATACTAGAATTCAATACAATTCAAAAGTTAATCTTCTACATTAATTCTACAACACATACTACAGAAACAACAATCGCGGCGGAAATAGCCGCTTAGTTTTTCTACTAGACACTGGTGCGGAAATATCCACATTGAAGGAAAATAAAGATAATTTTGAAAACATTCAAGATAATTACATCATAAACATACAGGGAATAAGCCTGGAAGTTACCAAATCAAAAGACATAACTTCTATCGAAATTCAAACTTCTAAGTACATTATCCCACATGATTTCCATATAGTAAATTTGCAATTCGCAATTCTTTGTGAAGGAATACTGGGAATCGATTTTATCAAAAAATTCAATGGACTTCAAGCCATCTGAAGACTTAATTAGACCAAATAACCTAAAATATCCAAATAATGTTCTAATAACATACAGTCCTGACAACAACTCCCTAATTCTGGCAGCATGATCCCAAGTCGTCAGAAGTAATCCCAAGTAAGTCAGAAAAATTAAAATAAATTCCGAAGAAAACAGTGTATTAATTCCGAATCAAGAAATTCATAAGGGTATCTATATAGCAAATACCATAGCAACAGTAGAGAATGCATATATAAGACTACTAAATACCACAAATATAGATCAGGTAGTTTATATTAAAAATATTGATCATGAACCACTTCAAACTACGAAGTTATAAAAACTGACTTAGAAAACCGTCAAAATTGTATTATCCCAACTTTCAAAAAACTTAAATTATGCACCCAGTATAGTGATGTATTCGGACTAGAAACCGAAGCGATCACTTCAAATAATTTCTACAAACAAAAACTGAGATTAAGTGATGAAGAACCAGTATATACAAAAAATTACAGAAATCCTCATCGTCAATAAGACGAAATTCGAAAACAATTTCAAAAACTCTTTAACGATAAAATAGTGGTACCCTCTGTATCACCTTATAATAATCCAATTTTGCTAGTACCAAAAAAGTCACTGCCAAATTCAGAAAATAAAAAATGACGATTAGTAATTGACTATCGTCAAATTAATAAAAAACTCTTATCTGATAAATTTCTACTTCCTAGAATCGACGACATTTTAGATCAACTATGTAGAGCAAAATATTTCCCATGCCACGACTTAATGTCCCGTTTTCACCAAATTAAACTCGAAAAAGTTCACGAGATATAACATCCTTTTCAACAAACAATGGTTCATATCGTTTCACGCGATTACCATTCTGTTTAAAAATAGCTCCAAACTCTTTTCAGAGAACGATGACTAACTCACTTTCCTAGGACATAAATTCACAAATAAAGAAATTTTGCCCGACGACAAAAATACACCCAGTCCCACATGATGGACAGCGCTAGAAGATTCGTTGCATTTTGCCATTATTACAGACGTTTTATAAAGAATTTTGCAGAAAACCCTCGTCACATAAGAAGATTGTAGAGCAGTTCTAACACAAAATAAAAATGGACTATAGCTTCCAGTTGCATACGCATCAAGATCCTTTACGAAAGGTGAAGGCAACAAGAGCACCGCTAAATAAGAATTAGCAGCTATTCAGATCAAATATTTATGGTAGACATTTCACTGTCCAAACAGACCAAAGAGCACTTACCTATTTATTTTAACTGCTTTTTAAAGCTTCAAAGCCCAACGTATACGAAGTCATTAATAATGATGAAGTACGTAAAGTAGTGACCTTGCATGTAAATAACAATATGTGTTTATTTAAACACGGAAGGAAAATTACAGCAAGATATGATGTTAGCGATTTGTATACTAATGGAACCCTTGACTTAGGTCATTTCTTTCAAAGGCTTGAAAAGCAAGCCGGTATCCACAAAATCAGCCAACTCCTTTGAGGCACCGTGGGAAAATATCTTTGAACATGTTTCAATTGATAATTTTAAAAATATGGGCAATAATATATTGAAATTATTAAGAGTAGCGCTACTCAACCCGGTAATAATACCGTAATAAAAAATATTAAAGAAAAAGAAGCTTTATTGTCTACATTCCATGATGATCCAATACAAGGTGGTCACACAGGCATTACAAAAACCTTGGCCAAGGTCCAGAGACACTATTACTAGAAAAATATGTCCAAAGACATAAAAGAGTACATAAGGAAATTTCCTAAATGCCAAAAGTCTAAAACAACTAAATACACTAAGACCTCATTAACTATAACGAAACTCCACAAAGAGCATTCGATAGAGTAATCATGGATACAATTGGTCCACTACCAAAATCAGACAATGGAAATTAACTAAATACCTGGTAGCCATACCAATTCCAAATAGATTTTGAGTTAAAAATAGGAGATCAGGTTTTATTGAAAAATTAAACAGGATATAAGCTAGATTTTAAATATACAGGCCTTTATAAGGTAGAACAAATAGGAGATTGAGATAATATAACTTTATCAGATAATAAAAATAAAAAACAATTAGTACACGTATTTATTTCATACGTACAAATTAAATTTATTCCGAAGTTTATTTAACAAAAAAATAATTTTTTATTTTATTTCTTATATTTTAACAAACTTTCACTTAAATCGACTTTTAATTTTAAACCCACTTTTCTCACTCCAAGATTATATTTTAGTAGAGCTTAGTGCGATCCCGATTCAAGACTCAATCAAGACAAGACTGCCTTTGCTGATCTTATCGGTTTACCATCAAACCTCGGCTTAAGAGAGAAACCTCAAAAAGGGCTATTTGTAAATCTAAACCATTGTTCTAAGAGACATTAAGAAAACGGACAATTGGCTGATGCAATAGTTGACTCATTGGTGAAAACTGATAAGATCGGAAGATATATCAAATTCGGACTGTCGGCGGCGAGCCGGTTCACTTGTTTATTAGTCTGGCTTAGACCGTGGAAACGTTCCAGAAATATGATTACAGTTAGAGCTGGATGTTTAGTCTGGGATAATTGCTTGGTGTCAGACACTAATGAGGGGAAGATTGACAAACAGGATGTGACTCATCCAGCAGAGGCTTCTGCGATTTAAAAATATGTTTATATATTGTATTAGATTAGTTAAGCTAAGGGTTGGATAACACTCCCCCTTCTAAGTTGAAGCGTCCCGATTCAAAAGACGGTGCAGAGATGGAGTTTAAATGAGCCGTTAATTCTGCCACGATATTTTCTTCTTGTTTTTCTATGTCTGGCAGATTATTTCTTTGAAAAATATTTTTAAGCCTTGGTTTTATGGTCACATAAATTTTTCTTATTTTTGAAATTGATAAACAAATTAAATATGTTGAAGTTAGTGTTATTACAATCAGTGTTAATGGTATTCTTGTCTTTTTAATTTGGATAAATGGGTTTAGTGTATTTATATTATCAAATGATAGTTCCGAATTGTTTGAAATAATATATTCGGATATTTTATAATTATTATAATTGTGGGCGGTAATATAATTTAATATCTTATTTTCTATATTCGTATATGATATATTATTAATTATTGTGGTGCTATTGAACGTTATTAGATATGATCCCTGCAAGTAAGAATCATTTACAATATTATTTCCATTTATTAATATGGCACCTTCTTGAATTATGTCTATTTTTTTATTCTTTTCTCTTATTTTATTACATAATGATTTTTTACACAGAAAACGAGTGAAACATTATTTTTCTTTGCTTAATGTACAATAATTATTGAATAGTTCATTTTTGAAATTATCTACTTCGTAATATGTATCCTCGCATTTTGCAACTAGATTACTTAAAATTAATTTTCCATCATTATGAGAAATTGCTCTGGCGTAATATATGTCGCATCTATTTTTAATAATTGGATACTTTATATAGACTATAAATAACTCTTTATGCAAAGCGATTTTAAATTCCGAAATGTCCATTAAGTCTGCAATAACTACAGGTCTTAATTCATGTTTATATATTTCTTCAATGTCATCATTGTTTAGAATTTTGGTATTAAATACATCAATCTTTGCTAAAGTTATTGTGTCTATTAAATTTTGTAAATCATAAGTAATCAAATGTAAACGATGTTTTCTTAAAGGTAATTATATCACAAAGGAGTAATTGTGATATAATTAATTTAATAGTTTTTAAATTATATGAAATTTCCCAATATAATTTCCCATTGTTAGTATTTTTTATATGGTTGTACTCTGTCTCAACAATTTCCTTATAAAAACTAATGTTGGTGACATGGAATAACTCAGCATAAGAGTAATATGTTAGGACATCTTTACTGTCTTTGTAAAGGAAGAAGTCATGATTTGAATAATTTATAATTTCGGACGTTGTTGATACTATGATCAGAAATAGGTGTAGTGCGAGAATCATTGTCACCTGTAGGTTAGAAAAGGATTTTTTTTAAAACTTAATATTATCTTTATGAATTATTCTATTTCTGTTGTTTATTATTACTTTATTTTTTTGATCTTCTTTAACTACATGTTTTTTGTATCTATGATTTAACTTATTTCTCTCATCATGTTTTTTTCGTATATTATCTCTCCTACATTATATGTTTTTTCTTTTTGTCTTTGTTATGGGTGCTCAGCATATTAGTTTGAGCCTGTTGTAGTTTTATTGGAATATTGTTATGATTTATTTTATTATATAAAATGTCTGATGGTTTTTCATTTGTCACCGAGTGAATACTTTGATTATATTTTTGAGCAGCTCTTATAATTATTTCTGAATAATCTGTAAGATTATATTCATCTTTAATACACCTAGCTATTTCTGTAAGTGTTGAATGTGCTCTTTCAATTTGCCCATTCGAAGTGCTGTGCCTTGAATCAGCGAAATGTATTATTAGACCACTTCTGCTTATGAATGATCTGAATTGTGCTGATGTAAAACTTGGTTCATTGTCTGTCATGATTATTTTTACTAAAGGATAATGTTTTAAGAGTTCCAAAACGTTATTCTCAATATTAGATTTATTTTCGATTTCCTTTACTGTTACAAACTTTGAGTATGCGTCGATGCAAGTAAGAAACATTTTTTTATCTGCGTAAAATATATCGATATGAAGATTTTCACCTTCATTAACTGGAATGGGTGCTTCGCCTATTGGTATTTCTATGGGATGTCTATTATATTTGTTCTGGTTGCAAATTGTACAGTTTTTTATATATTCCTTTAGTTTTATAAATAATTGTGGCCAATAATACAATCTATTTATTTGTTTGTAATTTTCTTCTAAACCTCTGTGAGCGCGGCATTGAGTCTCTTCAATAATTATGGCTTTATCCTCATCGTTCTCTACGTCTTGGACAAAAATTTTTGTAAAATGAAATTTGTTTACAAAGTTATCTTTTAAAGGTTTTTGTATAATATATAAATCTTCTAGTGGAGGCCTATAGTTACATTTGGTTGAATGTATTCTCTCAAAATTGATACTAAATTTTCTGGAGTGTCATATTCAATAATATGTCTTGTGTTATTGAACATGTTTATTGACTCGTGAATAGTGAATCTTCCAGTTGTGATTAGGAGTTGAATTTTTCGTTATTTATAGAAAAAGACGTTTTTTCTATGTCGGATTCTCTCATAAGTAATTGGTGAAATCCCGATTCCAAATCAATTGTGGAAAAAAATTTTGCTTTTCCTAGATTGGCTAAAATAACGCTTGGGTCCTGCATTGGGTATCTAACAGGAATTGTATTTTCATTTAATTTTTTAAAGTCGATTACAAGTCTTAATTTTGGAGTGCCGTCTTCATTATACCCCTTTTTTGGCACTACAAGTACTGGAGAATTATATGGGCTCCTACTGGGTCGAATTATATTTTCATCCAACATTCTTTTAATTTCTTTATTCACGAATTCTGCCACCGATTGGGCATAAGGATACTGCTTACTATATATTGGTCTGCTCGAGGTTTATTTCACCTCTGATATCCGTTCAGAACGGGATTTGCATGTTTATTTTCGAGTGTTCCTCTTTTATTATTTTAATTATTTCTTTAATTATTTCTCGGAGTTTTTCCATTTGGTCCTCCGGTTTTAATTGAATATTATTTATTATATCGTAATTGATTGATTTACTTATATAATTGATAATTATTTAATATATCGTGTGTGACTGAAGCTTGAGAAATTGAAGTCAAATCTTCAATATTGAACTTGAAGCGTCGGACTTTTTGCTGCTTATTTCAACCTTGACTGAATCTGGTTTGGATTCTTTAATCTTGTTGAAATATTTGTTAATCATGAATTCATTTAGAGAATGATTACTTTTACCTCGGTGTGCGAAGTTTTTTCGTTACACACTTTATTATGAAAAAGTAACTTTTCCTCTTTCCCATGATAGCAAATGACACCTCTTTTCGTGTCTATTATTGCTCCTATTTTTCTCAGTAAGTTATAGCCGACTAACAAGTCAGTTTCTAACCCTTCGATTTCATAAAAGATGTATTTTGTATTAAAAATTGTTATTATTTGGTAATATTTTATTATCGAGTATCCATTGACCGTTGATACTCTTTTGTGTATTGGAAGTTCGTTTTTATTTGAAAATATTCTGCTTTTAACGTAACAAGCTGTTGCGCCTGTATCGATTAACACTATAAATTCTTTGTTATATTTTTTGTTGATTCGTACTAGATAAGGTAGGTTTGTTCCTGACCTTCTTCTAAAAAACAATCTTCTTGTATGTTGTTAACTTTCATTGTTTTATTTTGCGGGTGATTCACTGTTCCCTCATGTAACCTTTTTATCGGAAAATTGGGACCATTTTGATTTTGTTGGAAAGTATTATTTGGACGACCAAAATTTTGTTGATTTTGATGATTGAAATACGGACGATCTTGGGTTTGGGCTGCATAATTCCCTTGACGGAAATTATTTGATTGCCATTTAGGTCTATTAAGAATTTGTATTGATGAATCTATTTCCATTGGTTCTTCTTTTTGTTGACCTTGGAAATTTTGTCTTTGGAAATTATTATAATCATGATTATTACGTTGATGCCAATTTTGGTTTTGATGGTTTACCCATTGATAACCTGCCCGTGGTTTATTATAATTTGGTTTTTGCTGGGCTGGATTGAACCTCAAGAAATTGGCTTGTTTATTTGTCTCAGTTTGAAAGCCATAATATCTGTTAGCAAATTGAGCTCTAAAATTATTTGACGCAAGCTCTTGAACTTTTGCTAGGGTATTAGGAAGATCAGTTGGATTTAGTGAAAACAGGGTTTCTGAAATTGATCCGTTCAAACCTGAGATAAAAATTCTTAATGCGTTATTTCTAATTATTTTGATTGTTTCTTTTGTAATTTCGCTCTCTTTACCATATGTCACAATGGTTTTATTTATTAATAAGGTCATTTTTTTATTGACCTCATTATAGAATTCTGTTACTGACAATTTTCCCTGTCTTAGGATACTTAACTCTGCTTCTAGTACGTGGATTGGTCTTCTATCGTTGTAGATAAAATCCAGTCTAGACAATATGGCGTTAAAATTTAGTACTGTACCATAGTTTGTAAGCGCGTCATGCGTTGCGCGTTGTTAACGCAATAAAATATTGTTCACTGTTTATTTTATATAATCCCATTGCTGTTTCTGCTGCCTCTCGCCAGCCTACATATTGGGTTTGCTCCCCGTAAAATTTGGGAAGTGCTTTTACCACCTCCAAAGTTGTTTCACAACTAACGTTCGAGTCAATTATCTGAACCTTGTAATCTTCTACTGAATTGCTTTTATTTTCTAACTTCGAGGTTAGATCATCTACCTTTGCATTTAAATCATTCAATTGGACATTAATTAGTCTGTTTATTAATTCCATCGTTATGCTACTGCTACTTCCTAGTCCACTACCTATCATGTGTGTGTTAGCTCCACCTCCGTTTGCCATGTTTAAATTTACTAAACTTTTAATTATATCTTCCAGATTGTTTTATTTTTAGTAATTTCTTTCTTTTTTGGTGTTGTATAGTATGAATTTAGATATTATATATATTATTAATAGCTAATAATTATAATTATCCTCACGGTGTTGATAGCTCTTTTCTGGTTATTTGATGTCTTCTTGTTTCCTTGCGGCTTCGTAGCTTTTTGATGTCGTCTCTCCCCTGCGTCTTCTCTCCTTCTTTATTCTTCTTACGACGGATTTTATTTTGTGATTTTAACTTTTTTATTATATTTTTATACTTTTTTGCGATTTTATTTTTTTTTTACACTTTCTTATTATTTGTATTTTATTGTGTTTTATTTATTTTTATTTTTTTGTCTTATTGTTTTTTTGTGATTTTTTTACACTGTTTTTTTTTAATTTTGTTTTGATTGTCTTTTTGTGATTTTATTGGGATTTTTGTGCACTGTCTTTTTTAATTTTTTTATCTTTTTTCGTTTCTTTGTTAACAATATTTATTGTTTATTTTATTGAAATGTTATTTTGAATATTTAATTTTATTTCACTTAGTTTTTTTTGTTTTTCACTTTATTTAGATAGATGTTTTTCCTCTCTATTTTTATGCTTTTTGTTTAATGTATATATTTTTTTAAAGTTTTTTTTGTTATTTATTATAATTATTATATTCCTTTTTTTTAATATAATCTTTTTGGGAGTTGTCTTTTGTGGGTTGTCTTTTGTGGGTTTTGTGGGGTCACCGATTTTCTAAGGGAACTTATGAGTTTTCTTAGGACCACGCCGGTATTTCTGTTTAAATTAAATTTTTATTTCTTTAATTTTTTTAATTTTGAAACACCTTTTTTTAGCATGGCCCCACGTTGGGCGCCAATTAAATTTGTTCCGAAGTTTATTTTTAAAAAAAAAATAATTTTTTATTTTATTTTTTATATTTTAACAAACTTTCACTTAAATCGACTTTTAATGTTAAACCCACTTTTCTCACTCCGAGATTATATTTTATTAGAGCTTAGTGCGATCCCGATTCAAGACTCAATCAAGACAAGACTGCCTTTGCTGATCTTATCGGTTTACCATCAAACCTCGGCTTAAGAGAGAAACCTCAAAAAGGGCTATTTGTAAATCTAAACCATTGTTCAAAGAGACATTAAGAGAACGGACAATTGGCTGATGCAATAGTTGACTCATTGGTGAAAACTGATAAGATCGGAAGATATATCAAATTCACTTGTTTATTAGTCTGGCTTAGACCGTGGAAACGTTCCAGAAATATGATTACAGTTAGAGCTGGATGTTTAGTCTGGGATAATTGCTTGGTGTCAGACACTAATGAGGGGAAGATTGACAAACAGGATATGACTCATCCAGCAGAGGCTTCTGCGATTTAAAAATATGTTTATATATTGTATTAGATTAGTTAAGCTAAGGGTTGGATAACATACACGTACTTCTTTCATAAGTATATCACGTATGGCTACAAAAAAAAATACAAAAAAAAAGAAAAATAACTAAATAATAAAAAAAAGGGAAAAATAAGCATACCTAAAATAACCCCACATAATATAAGGATAAAACAAAAACCCAAAAATAGGGTACACAAAAAAAATTTTATTTTTTGTCTTATTGCTAATATTATTTCTTACATTTTGTAAAATTTATATTAGAAAATAGCTCCATTATATTATATTACGTTATTTTTCAAAAGGAGGGAGATGTAATATGCACATATATGCACACTTAATATTTTGTATATATATATATCGACCACCCACTGTACCAAGAGTACTTAAAGGAAACACACTGTAACACTTTGTCGCATTACATTATTCAAGGTTTCGGTCATAAACCCAAGTGGCTGTGTGCCTTTGCTGTACGCCGAAAAGTGCATATGTCCGCATATGTATATGTAACACGAGCGCACCTTATGCATGTCCATATACCTCCGCCTAAGCGAGCATAGCTATATACTTAAGAATATGTAGCCGTCTCTCCGCTGCAGCTTTTGCAGCACACCTGGATTTTTATACCCTTGCAGAGGGTATTATAATTTTGGTCAAAAGTGTGCAACGCAGTGAAGGAGACATCTCCGACCCTATAAAGTATATATATTCTTGATCAAAATCACTTCCTGAGTCGATATGAGCATGTCCGTCTGTCCGTCTGTCTGTTTCTACGCAAACTAGTCTCTCAGTTTTAGAGCTATCGAGTTGAAACTTTGCACACATCCTTCTTTCCTTTGCAGGCAGTATATAAGTCGGAACGGCCGGGATCGGTCGACTATATCCTATAGCTGCCATATAACTGATTGATCGGAAATGCCATAACTTTGGTGTTTTTTTAAGTTAGAGGGTTGAGACTTTCCACACATGTTATATTTCACCAAAATATCTTGTGTACAAAATTTCATAAGGATCGGCCGACTATATCCTATAGCTGTCATAGAACGATCGAAATTTGCATAACTTTGGTGTTTTTTAAGTTAGAAAGATGGGATTTGGTACAGATTCTGTTTTGGGAAAAACAATCTGGTTTGTCGAATTTCATAAGGATCGGCCGGCTATATCCTATAGCTGCCATATAACTGATTGATCGGAAATGCTATAACTTCGTTGTTTTTCAAGTTAGAAGGATGGGACTTTCTGTGCATTCTAATATGAGTCAACTTATATGACCTGCCAAATTTCATAAGGATCGCCCGTCTATATCCTTTAGCTGCCATATAACTGATTGATCGGAAATGCCATAACTTGGTTGTTTTTCAAGTTAGAAGGATGGGATTCATAATGGATGCCTCTTTGGGCAAAATAATTTGATATGCCAAATTTCATTAAGATCGGCCACCATATACGATCCGCTATATATCTAATTTTATAAGAAGCGTGGCGCCACCTAGCGGACTGCGGCTCAACTGCAAGGGTATATAAACTTCGGCTCCGCCCGAAGTTAGCTTTCCTTTCTTATTCAACGTAATTTTTCAACACTTATTGCCACTCCATGGAACTCGTCAGATTTTGGATTTTGGACGATTGCCGACTGTCGTCGCATGCAGACGTGTTTTTTATTGTGCTCCGGGAAAAAATATTCAATAAAATCATAAAAGTGACTGGTCTAAGAAATCTACAATAACGCGAAAAGACGCTTTTTGCGATGAAATCGCTAATGTTTATATTGATTAATTAATTAATTAATTAATATAAAACACAACTCTCAAAACTCAAACTAAATCAATCTCGACTGCAATGAGCTTAAACGACGTTCGCACACAACGTCAACGTGAGCAAGACGAGAGACGGCTCTCAGTACAAAGAAACAACGCGTACTTCTCTTTTAAAGCAACCGAAAACCATGCAAGCTCTGATCAAGCGCGGTCAATTACCCCCAAATTGACCGAATTCTTAAACGTAGAGAGCGAGAGAGCGCGTTCCTGCTCCCCCTCGATACCATCGATGTCTCTGCAGCCAAAGAGTGCAGTAACTAGCACCTCAATTTCTTTGACAACGTCAACAGTAACAACAACAACAACCGCAACTGTATCGACAGCGCGTTTAACGACGTCATCAGCTAGCAGCGCAAATAGTAATACGTCCGCGCTGCCCGAAAACCAAAACAAAAACAATGACTATATTAAGCCGGCTGTGCAGACTGGCATGGATCGCTACATCCAAATCAAAAGGAAGCTGAGCCCCCTCAATTCCAAACGCAAAATAACCCGTGGCAATGCTAGCCTAGCAGCAAAAGAAACGCCCATTAACTCAAACCGATTTAAAATCTTGGCAGACGCCGATGAGGTTGAGGCGGGCGAATCCACTGAAGTTGAGAAAAGGAAGCCAAAACCTCCGCCTATCTATATACGCGAAAAAAGTTCCAATGTTCTTGTCAACAAAATTATTGAGCTTATTGGTAAGGATAACTTCCACATAATACCCCTTTCAAAGGGCAACATTCAAGAAACAAAAGTTCAAATGAAGTCTGAAGATAACTACAGAGTATTATCAAAATATCTAACCGAGAATAAAAAGAACTTTTACACATATCAGCTAAAAAGCAGCAAGGGCCTGCAAGTCGTACTTAAGGGCATAGAGCTCGAAGTAACGCCTGCAGAGATAAAAAAGGCGCTACAGGAGAAGGGTTTTAGCGCCAAGACAGTCTTTAATATCCTTAACAGGGATAGAAAGCCGCAGCCACTCTTTAAGGTTGAGCTCGAACCAGAAACCATGCTCCTGAAGAAATACGAAGTGCACCCAATATACAATCTTCAGTACCTGCTGCACCGCAGAATTACAGTTGAGGAACCGCACAAACGCAATGGCCCGGTACAATGTGCGAACTGCCAGGAATATGGCCACACAAGGTCATACTGTAAACTGCGCCCGGTGTGTGTAGTTTGCGGAGAGCTTCATGACTCCGCACACTGCCCAGCGAGCAAAGATGACAGCAACTCGAAAAAGTGCGGCAACTGCGGTGGCAAACACACTGCTAATTATAGAGGATGCCCAGTCTATAAGGAGCTGAAAAGTCGCATCCACCAGAAAGGAATAGCTGCCCGCACCCAAAATGGACAGTTCACGGCGTCCAGATCAAACCCTGAAGTCTTCTTCTCGACTGCAGCCAGATCCTCACTAGGACCCATTAACTCTGACAAAAACGTGACATATGCAAGTGCCTTAAAATCAGGACTGGCGACACCTGCCTCAAGAAGCTCATTTCTGCAATCAGCATACCAAGAACCGAACACTTCTCAGCAACATAAACCAACAGAGCAGCCAAAAAGCAACTTTGAAGCTATGATATGCAGCCTACAACAAAGCCTGACGGAATTTATGTCGTTTATGCGCACAACTATGCAAGATTTAATGCGAACCCAAAATCTATTGATTCAAATGCTGGTTTCACAACAATCCAAATAATGGCTTTCCTACGGATATCTACGTGGAACGCTAACGGCGTTTCGCAACATAAACTTGAGTTAGCTCAATTTCTACTCGACAATCATATCGATGTAATGCTGCTTTCGGAAACACACCTTACAAACAAATACAATTTTCAACTACGAGGATATTCATTCTACGGAACAAATCATCCAGATGGTAAAGCACATGGTGGGACTGGAATTCTAATCAGAAGCCGCATAAAGAACCATTATCAAAACAAATGTGCTAAAAACTACCTACAGGCCACATCTATAAATATACAACTAAATACTGGCAACCAACTTACACTAGCCGCCGTATACTGCCCCCCTCGCTTCAATATAGCTGAAGATGAGTTTATGCAGTTTTTCAACACACTTGGAGACCACTTCATAGCAGCAGGAGACTACAATGCCAAGCACACACACTAGGGATCCCGTCTCGTGACTCCAAAAGGAAAGCAGCTCTATAATGCAATTATCAAAGCCAAGAACAAGCTCGACTATGTTTCTTCTGGCACACCAACATACTGGCCGGCAGACCCAAGGAAACTACCAGATTTAATAGACTTTGCGATTACCAAAAACATCCCTAAAAATCTGATAAGCGCCAATTGCCTATCGGATCTCTCATCTGATCACTCGCCTGTCCTGTTTATTCTACTGCGACATCCAGGAACATTGGTACAACCATTAAAATTGACCTCACAGAAAACCAATTGGGTTAAGTACAGAAAATATATCAGCTCACACATTGAGCTAAGTCCTCATCTCCACGATGAAGCCAACGTAGACAGCTTTGTTAATTCACTTGAGTCTGTACTCGTCTCTGCAGCTCGAGCCTCAACATCGCAAACTATAAATACACAAAGCAATAAAAAGACAAATCTACAAATCGAACAGCTCGTCCTCGAAAAGCGGCGTTTACGTCGCGAGTGGCAATTCCACAGATCGCCATCTGCTAAGCAAAGCTTTAGACATGCCTCACGTCAACTTATTAAAGCCCTACAGCAAGAAGAAGATTATGTCCACCGCCGCTCTATAGAGAAATTGTCAACTTCTAGCACAAAACACTCACTATGGAGAGCTCACCCAACTCTAAGCTCCCCGAAAGAAACCGTGATGCCTATTAGAAATCCCACAGGCGGCTGGGCGCGCAGCGATGCAGACAGAGCCAGCACGTTTGCCAGTCCCCTTAAAAATATCTTCCAACCAAATCCGGCCACTAGTGCCTTTACTTTGCCGACTTTACCATATGAGCCTCAGCTTCAACATGAACCAATCGAGTTTCGCCCAAACGAAATCGCTAATATCATCAAAAACCAACTAAATCCGAAAAAATCACCAGGCTGCGACCTCATAACTCCCAAAATGATCATTGAGCTTCCATATTGCGCCGGCTGCACTATCACCCAGCTCTTCAATGCCATCGCAAAACTTGGCCACTTTCCAGCGAGATTGAAAAAGTCAATTATAATAATGATAGCAAAGCCGGGAAAAGACCACACAATTCCCACGTCGTATAGACCTATAAGCCTTCTTTCATGCTTATGTAAACTCTTTGAGAAATGCATTCTGACTCGAATAAACACATACCTAAGGATCCAGGAAGGAATCCCGTCACATCAGTTTGGGTTTCGTGAAAAGCACGGAACAATTGAGCAGGTCAACCGGATAACAGCAGAAATTCGGAATGCATTCGAAAAACGCGAGTACTGTACCGCAATATTTCTAGATGTCTCTCAAGCATTTGATAGAGTCTGGCTAGAAGGTCTAATGTACAAGATCAAGACAATGCTCCCCTGTAATACCCACAAGCTTTTAGAGTCTTACCTTTACGACAGAAAATTTGCTGTGAGGTGCAACACAGATATATCTGACGAATTCACTGTTGGAGCCGGAGTTCCTCAAGGAAGTGTACTCGGACCAACATTATATGTTCTCTACACAGCAGACATCCCGACAAGCACACGACTAACAACATCTACGTTTGCTGATGATACAGCTATTCTTAGCCGCTCAAAATGCCCGATGCAAGCAACTGCGCAGCTAGCTCTTCATCTGGTGGATGTTGAAAAATGGCTATCAGACTGGCGAATTAAAGTAAACGAACAAAAATGCAAGCACGTTACGTTCACCTTGAATAGGCAAAACTGCCCGCCCCTTACGCTAAATAACACCCTACTCCCGCAAGCAAACGAGGTAACATATCTAGGAGTACACCTCGATAGAAGACTCACATGGCGTCGGCACATAGAAGCTAAAAGAACCCACCTAAAGCTAAAAGCCAGCAGCCTTCATTGGCTTATCAACGCTCGGTCTCCCCTTTGCCTTGAATATAAAGTCCTGCTGTATAACTCGGTACTTAAACCTATATGGATGTACGGCTCCCAGTTATGGGGGAATGCCAGCAATAGCAATATTGACATAGTCCAGCGAGCTCAGTCGAAGATATTGAGAACAATCACCGGGGCACCGTGGTACGTTCGCAACGAAAACATACATCGCGACTTAAACATTCTTCCAGTCAAAGATGTGATCGCAGAACAGAAGGAAAAGTACTTTAGCAAGCTATTGTCGCACCCTAACCACCTGGCGAGAGGTCTAACAAGGTTGAGCAACCAATCACGACTTCGTCGCAATGACCTACCCACCCAGCGACCGTCTTGAGGAACGCGCAACCAGAATGCAGTCTTAGTCTACTGTTAGTTAAATGTTAATGTTAAGATTTGAAAACTTATTGTTAGTCTCAAAATTAAGAGAAGATCCAATAAATAAAAGCAAAGTTTAATTAAAAAAAAAAAAAAAAAAAAAAGATTTTGGATGTTTGACACGCGGTTAGCGACAAAAACGTTAAACCTGGCAGGCTCATCTTGAATCCAGAATAATGTTCTGATAGATACAGGAGCCACAGCCTGTTACATAAAAAAAGGTACCTACCGAAACGGTATAGAATTGCCCATTTATAAAAGAGTATCTACAGTTAATGGATATTGAACAATAAAAAAATGCCAATACATAACAATTTTTCAAACAAAACAAATTTTTTACGAAATAGAGGGCTTAAAGTTTTGGATATATAAGCCCCAAACACGCCGTCGATGTTCATTCCGACATATACAGTTTAGAGCACTTAGGGTCCAAAAACTCTGTCAGCGATATTTCCGAAAATTATAAATGCGTCGGATAAGTTAAGCCGGGGTCTCGGGATTTCTTTGTTCGTTCCCCTGGTGGTGTTCCATGTCATGTTCTGGCTGATGCAGCGAGTCCTCGTTGCCTTTGTTGCTCATCTTTTGTCAAATAATGTTAGCAGTCAAGTCCACACGTCTAGCTCAATACGAAGTAGAGATGAAAAAGATAGAAGGACCAGATCTAGCAACACAACGAAGCCACACACGGCCTTAGTTCGCAAACTCATCATACCAGGACTGATATATTCCCGCACGACCAATGGTCACACCTTACAGTCTAATGTCTAACGAGAGGCTGATGCAGCGAGTCCTCGTTGCCTTTGCATATCTTTTGTCAAATAATGTTAGCAGTCAAGTCCACACGTCTAGCTCAATACTAAGCAGAGATGAAAAAGTAAGAAGGACCAGATCTAGCAACACAACGAAGCTACACACGGCCTTAGTTCATTAATCTCATTACTCGTCCATCGCCCAACAGTTTTCTTCACGAATTCATCAAACAAATCTTTCGTCCATCGCCCAACACTTGGCTTCACGAATTCATCAAACATATTTCTGATGCAACTCTTGTCCATCACCAATCACATGGCTTCACGAACACTTTCTTTTTCAACAGACTTTTCCAACTGATATTGTTCTTTGTAATTTACATCAAGCTCTTCTCGAATTTTCACTACCGATAACTTTCGCAAACTTTCGTGTGGATACTTGTAACGCCTATTGTTCTGTGTAGACTTTAAAACGTATCGGTCTCCGTCCAATACCTCGACCACCAAAAAGGGTCCTCTGAACTTAGGATCTAATTAAGTTTGCTGCCACAACGGCCAACGTTTCAAATTCATATGATGTATACCTGGTCTCGCAGGGGCTAGTTACTCTGCTAAAGTATTCAACCACAAAGGATGGCACCATACCCGATGGAGCTGGCGTCGGTATGCAGTTCCATGGGAAATTGAGGGTCAAAAATAATCAAAACAGGCTTATTTCTTAACACACTTATGATTTTACTGTGAATTTGTTCATGTTGTGTTTGCCAATCAAATCTAATCTTTTCAGATGTGAGAAAATATAAAGGCTTCATCAGTTGAGAAAACCCTGGAATGAATTGACGAAAATAAGACGCTAGCCCAATGAACTGTCTTAAAGAAGTAACTGACTTTGGTGGAGGCAATGCCACTAGTGATTCTATTTTGTTAGAATTTGGACGTATCTCCCCCGCTTCTATCTCATAGCTCAGGTAGCGCACTGAAGTTCTCAAGAAAAAGCACTTTGAAATGTTAAAAGTGAATCCTGCCTTCACTAAAACGTCTAATACAAGTTTCAAACGTTCATACGCTTCTTCCTTCGTTTCTGAAACAATTAATATGTCATCCATATAAACAATTACAAACGAATGAGCCAGACTGCCGAGTGCCTTTAATAAAGCTCTCTGAAACACTGAAGGTGCGTTTTTTAACCCAAAAGGCATCGCAAGAAATTCGTACAGCCCATCAGGGGTAACAAAAGCTGTATATTCTATTGATTCAGGGTGCATTGAAATCTGGTAATACCCTGATAATTTTATATTCGATCAATTCTTTAATTTTATCACGTACTAACTCCCGTTCGCTTGGACTAAACCTGTATGGTCGCCTTTGCACAGTCTTAGTCGATTCAATCAAACGAATATGCATTTCCCCAGTATTGTCACGTGTCACGTATTCTCCCTTAGCGCTGAGAATACTTGCAACTCCGCTTGCAGTTCTCGTCGATTGCTAACATGCGTTGTGTATATCATTCGCTGCAAACGCCGGTCGAAATAAGCCATGTGCCCAAGAACCAACGCGATGGAAATTTGTTCTGAACTCAAATTGCGAAGTTTTGTGCACAGTGACGTCACACTGCGACTTGCAAAAACAGGCAGGCTTTCGCCATTGATTGGGCGGCTATTAAGAAGATTTGAAATGACGGCGGCCGGCGTCTCTGAAGTTGCGCATTGCTGCTCAAACAATTGCCGGAGCTGTTGCCAAGTTATTCCCGGGTAACATATTTGAGATAACCATTGCGCCGCTGTGCCTTCCAAAGCTTTACTTAACGCTAATATAAGAGCGCTGTCACTTAATGGTTTTTGTCGTAAGATGATGTCGACCGTAACGCACCACTGCGTGGCATCCACACCAGCAACGTCCAGATTATATTTCGGCAGACAAATCTCACTAGTCGGTACTCACACTCGCCGGCATCTGTAGCCTCTTAACCAGTTCCAGAAAGTTCCGGTTTTGTTGTTCTAACAGCGCGAATACGTCTCTAGAAGTAGTTTGGTTAGGGCCGTATCCCACTTCTGATGTCGGATAAGTTAAGCCTTCTCCTCGCGGGGTCTCGGGATTTCTGTGTTCGTTCCCCTGGTGGTGTTCCATGTCATGTTCTGGCTGATGCAGCGAGTCCTCGTTGCCTTTGTTGCTCATCTTTTGTCAAATAATGTTAGCAGTCAAGTCCACACGTCTAGCTCAATACGAAGTAGAGATGAAAAAGAAAGAAGGACCAGATCTAGCAACACAACGAAGCCACACACGGCCCTAGTTCGCAAACTCATCATACCAGGACTGATATATTTCCGCACGACCAATGGTCACACCTTACAGTCTAATGTCTAACGAGAGACTGAATTACCTCCTCTCCGACAAATATAACAGTTTGGGGTACATAAAACCCGAACACGCCGTCGATGTTCATTCCGACCCACAAAATTCGAAACACTTAAGTTCTAAGAGCACCGTCAGCGATACTTCTGAAAATTACAAATCGAACAGTTTGGGTTATACAAAACACAAACACGCCGTCGATGTAGTACTATAGACTTAGAATCAGGTTTCCCCCAAATTTTGATGAAAGACCCATTCGGGTTAACAAACGCAGCTCGCATCTTCCAGAACACTTCGAGAACATGTTGGTAAATTTTACCATGTCTACATGGATGACATAATTATTTTCTCTCACTCCCTCGAACAACATTTTAAAGACCTAAATTCAATCATTAATATTTTACATAAAGCCAATATGAAAATATCATTCTCAATCAAATCTCAATTTTTTAATTAGAATTTTCATTTTTAGGATACGTAGTAGCGCAAAACATTATTAAAACCGACCCTCAAAAAATAGACACCATATCGAATTACCCAATTCCCAAAAATATCAGAGAGCTGCGTAGCTTTCTGGGCCTCACTGGATATTATTGAAAATTTGTAAAAAACTATGCAACCATTGCCAAACCCCTCACTAGATTGTTAGAAGGCTCCAATGGAAAAATTTCCAAGAGGATGTCAAAAAATGTTTCAATTACTCTTGACGAGACTGCAATACAGGCATTTAATGAACTCAAAGAACACCTAATTTGCCAAATAGAACTAATCCAACCGGAGTATTCAAAACAATTTACATTAACAACTGACGCATCTGACTTAGCTATAGGAGCAGTATTTTCTCAGGACGGATACCCAATCACTTTTATATCAAAAACCCTTCACAAAACTGAAAGAAATTACGCGACTAACAAAAAAGAACTTTTAGCAATAGTTTGGGCATTAAAAAACTTAAGAAACTATTTGTACGGAGTATCAGGAATAGAAATACATACAGACCATCAACCGCTCTCATATGCAATTTCGGATAAAAACCCAAATGTGGAATTAAAACGATGGTTTTATTACATAGAAAGCTTCAGCCAAAAATTTTGTATAAACCTGGTACTATCAATTTAGTAGCAGACGCACTGTCCCGAATTTAAATAAATAATATTACAGAAGAAGAAGATGTAGAGTCCACGGATTACGGCACCCAACACTCAGCCGAAAGTAGCTTTAGTAACATTATCGGCGAAACAAAAAAACCCTTTAATCAATGTAACAGATTATTAGATTGTAACAGAAATAACCGGATTACATATACTATTGGCCGAATCTGTACAAAAAATTAACAGAATTTATAACAAATTGTGAAATTTGTAAGACAAACAAATATAACAGAAACCCGACTCAAATACCTATTGGAGAAGCCCCCATTCCAAAAATAGAAGGCCAACACTTACAACCTTCTTAACTTGCATTGATTCCTATTCCAAATACCTTGTTGTAAAAGAAATTACTAACAAAAAAATTATCGATTTAAAAGTTTATGAAATACTTCAAACATTTCCCCAAGTTAAAACGATTATGACAGATAACGAACCTAGCTTTACATCAGCACAATTTAAATCCTTCCTACAGCGTTTTGGTATTTCAATCCCTTACGCAGACCCCAGACATAGCCTTTCGAATGGACAAGTTGAAAGAGCCCATTCAACCCTTACTGAGATAGCTCGTTGTGTTAAAGATGAGTACCGTCTCCTAGAATATCCCGAAGATATTATAAGAGCAGCAAAAAGCTACAATATTAAAATTCATTCAGTAACAAATCAAAAACCATAGGACATTTTATTTAACAAAATAGATCACAGTGATTTACCATTAAAACTATAAAGAGCACAAACTAAAATGTTAGATTATCATAATAAAAATAAATTAGGTAACATGATAAGTTATCATGTAGGAGAAGTAGTATACGAAAAAATACACGAAGAACGAAATAAACTAGGCCCAAGATTTAAAAAACAAGTTATTAATGAAAACCAACCAAACAAAGTAATCATTAATAATAGGAAACGAGTTACAACATTAAATAACCCATGTTTTACAGAAAATGGAAATACCATTTGTCATCACCATTTTGATAATCACTTGCCACTCCGAAAAAAGCGACTACACTAACTGTTAATTGGGAAAAAGGTGGCTGTAAAATTAAATTAAATTATTGCAAACGACGAAAACGAAAATGCGTGCACTCTTTTCAACGTTATAAATTCGATTCTCTATTCATATTCAGCGGCGAAGCGGGGCGAATTCAAGGGAGAGCGCAAGTGAGAGCTTTACTTGCGCTCCCGCTCCGCCCTAAACTAACTTATACTAGACTTCATAAAATTCCACTTAATTATCTACATTAATTATACACCGGCCCCGTTGAAGGCCTTCCTTAGGCTTCAACTACTGGCAACCTCGCTAGCTTGATCGAGCACGATCTCGATCTAAGGGTAAATCTCCCATGATTTGAGTCATCAGATGAGGCTTGCATTTAAAACAGCGTATGCATGACCGCACCATCTGACTGCAGACTTCCTGCGCGTTTACTATCCAAACGCGCTGTCGCAAGAGACTCACTTGTGCTGTGGCTTCTGTAGGCTTGGGCTAACAACAAGATTTTTTCTAACATTTTTAATTTCCTCTTGATACTCGTGCTCTTGGATTATCTGGAAAATTTTATTAAAAGCGTCTTGATATTCGACAGGTGAAGGTACATTATCAGAAGTAACTACTAATTTTTTACACTTCTTTATAAAGCGGACCATGTAAACGAACTCTCGCAGCAGTTTTAAGTGTGAGGAAAATCCTTCTATCACTTCCAACAAATTTGAGGTAGAGACCATTGCAGTCAGTCCGACCGCATTCTTCTTTGCTTCCATCTGCAAAATCTCTGGTGACGGATCAAACCGAGGGCTCGTTGGTCACTTATCTTCCGGCTCCGTTAAAAACGATGGACCTGTAAACCAAAGTGATTCTATCGTTTCCTTTCTTGACACAATATCTGCCGGGTTCTGTTTAGTTGGTACATGCCGCCAGGTGCTATCCTCTGACCACTCTTGAATCTCAGCAACTCTATTTGATACGAACGTTGACAACGACGATGGATGGGAACGAATCCAATGAAGACAAACTTCCGAATCTGACCAATATACACTTCGTGATAAGAGGTTTTATTTTGCGACAGAGGTCCGCGAGAAGGTGAGCGGCACGTAACTCAAGACGGGGGAGCGTCTTTGTCTTGAGCGGCGCTACTTTCGACTTTGCAGTCAACAATGAGACTTTCGCTCGGCCGACTGTCGTCGCATGCAGACGTGTTTTTTATTGTGCTCCGGGAAAAAATTTTCAATAAAATCATAAAAGTGCAGTGACTGGTCTAAGAAATCTACAATAACGCGAAAAGACGCTTTTTGCGATGAAATCGCTAATGTTTATATTGATTAATTAATTAATTAATTAATATAAAACACAACTCTCAAAACTCAAACTAAATCAATCTCGAATGCAATGAGCTTAAACGACGTTCGCACACAACGTCAACGTGAGCAAGACGAGAGACTGCTCTCAGTACAAAGAAACAACGCGTACTTCTCTTTTAAAGCAACCGAAAACCATGCAAGCTCTGATCAAGCGCGGTCAATTACCCCCAAATTGACCGAATTCTTAAACGTAGAGAGCGAGAGAGCGCGTTCCTGCTCCCCCTCGATACCATCGATGTCTCTGCAGCCAAAGAGTGCAGTAACTAGCACCTCAATTTCTTTGACAACGTCAACAGTAACAACAACAACAACCGCAACTGTATCGACAGCGCGTTTAACGATGTCATCAGCTAGCAGCGCAAATAGTAATACGTCCGCGCTGCCCGAAAACCAAAACAAAAACAATGACTATATTAAGCCGACTGTGCAGACTGGCATGGATCGCTACATCCAAATCAAAAGGAAGCTGAGCCCCCTCAATTCCAAACGCAAAATAACCCGTGGCAATGCTAGCCTAGCAGCAAAAGAAACGCCCATTAACTCAAACCGATTTAAAATCTTGGCAGACGCCGATGAGGTTGAGGCGGGCGAATTCACTGAAGTTGAGAAAAGGAAGCCAAAACCTCCGCCTATCTATATACGCGAAAAAAGTTCCAATGTTCTTGTCAACAAAATTATTGAGCTTATTGGTAAGGATAACTTCCACATAATACCCCTTTCAAAGGGCAACATTCAAGAAACAAAAGTTCAAATGAAGTCTGAAGATAACTACAGAGTATTATCAAAATATCTAACCGAGAATAAAAAGAACTTTTACACATATCAGCTAAAAAGCAGCAAGGGCCTGCAAGTCGTACTTAAGGGCATAGAGCTCGAAGTAACGCCTGCAGAGATAAAAAAGGCGCTACAGGAGAAGGGTTTTAGCGCCAAGACAGTCTTTAATATCCTTAACAGGGATAGAAAGCCGCAGCCACTCTTTAAGGTTGAGCTCGAACCAGAAACCATGCTCCTGAAGAAATACGAAGTGCACCCAATATACAATCTTCAGTACCTGCTGCACCGCAGAATTACAGTTGAGGAACCGCACAAACGCAATGGCCCGGTACAATGTGCGAACTGCCAGGAATATGGCCACACAAGGTCATACTGTAAACTGCGCCCGGTGTGTGTAGTTTTGCGGAGAGCTTCATGACTCCGCACACTGCCCAGCGAGCAAAGATGACAGCAACTCGAAAAAGTGCGGCAACTGCGGTGGCAACCACACTGCTAATTATAGAGGATGCCCAGTCTATAAGGAGCTGAAAAGTCGCATCCACCAGAAAGGAATAGCTGCCCGCACCCAAAATGGACAGTTCACGGCGTCCAGATCAAACCCTGAAGTCTTCTTCTCGACTGCAGGACCCCTAGGACCCATTAACTCTGACAAAAACGTGACATATGCAAGTGCCTTAAAATCAGGACTGGCGACACCTGCCTCAAGAAGCTCATTTCTGCAATCAGCATACCAAGAACCGAACACTTCTCAGCAACATAAACCAACAGAGCAGCCAAAAAGCAACTTTGAAGCTATGATATGCAGCCTACAACAAAGCCTGACGGAATTTATGTCGTTTATGCGCACAACTATGCAAGATTTAATGCGAACCCAAAATCTATTGATTCAAATGCTGGTTTCACAACAATCCAAATAATGGCTTTCCTACGGATATCTACGTGGAACGCTAACGGCGTTTCGCAACATAAACTTGAGTTAGCTCAATTTCTACTCGACAA
The DNA here is from genome assembly GCF_017639315.1 of Drosophila ananassae. Lineage (NCBI taxonomy): Eukaryota > Metazoa > Arthropoda > Insecta > Diptera > Drosophilidae > Drosophila > Drosophila ananassae. The sequence continues at coordinate 137,521 of NW_025319066.1, forward strand.
TCATATCGATGTAATGCTGCTTTCGGAAACACACCTTACAAACAAATACAATTTTCAACTACGAGGATATTCATTCTACGGAACAAATCATCCAGATGGTAAAGCACATGGTGGGACTGGAATTCTAATCAGAAGCCGCATAAAGCACCATTATCAAAACAAATGTGCTAAAAACTACCTACAGGCCACATCTATAAATATACAACTAAATACTGGCAACCAACTTACACTAGCCGCCGTATACTGCCCCCCTCGCTTCAATATAGCTGAAGATGAGTTTATGCAGTTTTTCAACACACTTGGAGACCACTTCATAGCAGCAGGAGACTACAATGCCAAGCACACACACTAGGGATCCCGTCTCGTGACTCCAAAAGGGAAGCAGCTCTATAATGCAATTATCAAAGCCAAGAACAAGCTCGACTATGTTTCTTCTGGCACACCAACATACTGGCCGGCAGACCCAAGGAAACTACCAGATTTAATAGACTTTCCGATTACCAAAAACATCCCTAAAAATCTGATAAGCGCCAATTGCCTATCGGATCTCTCATCTGATCACTCGCCTGTCCTGTTTATTCTACTGCGACATCCAGGAACATTGGAACAACCATTAAAATTGACCTCACAGAAAACCAATTGGGTTAAGTACAGAAAATATATCAGCTCACACATTGAGCTAAGTCCTCATCTCCACGATGAAGCCAACGTTGACAGCTTTGTTAATTCACTTGAGTCTGTACTCCTCTCTGCAGCTCGAGCCTCAACATCGCAAACTATAAATACACAAAGCAATAAAATGACAAATCTACAAATCGAACAGCTCGTCCTCGAAAAGCGGCGTTTACGTCGCGAGTGGCAATTCCACAGATCGCCATCTGCTAAGCAAAGCTTTAGACATGCCTCACGTCAACTTATTAAAGCCCTACAGCAAGAAGAAGATTATGTCCACCGCCGCTATATAGAGCAATTGTCAACTTCTAGTACAAAACACTCACTATGGAGAGCTCACCCAACTCTAAGCTCACCGAAAGAAACCGTGATGCCTATTAGAAATCCCACAGGCGGCTGGGCGCGCAGCGATGCAGACAGAGCCAGCACGTTTGCCAATCACCTTAAAAATATCTTCCAACCAAATCCGGCCACTAGTGCCTTTACTTTGCCGACTTTACCATATGAGCCTCAGCTTCAACATGAACCAATCGAGTTTCGCCCAAACGAAATCGCTAAAATCATCAAAAACCAATTAAATCCGAAAAAATCACCAGGCTGCGACCTCATAACTCCCAAAATGATCATTGAGCTTCCATATTGCGCCGGCTGCACTATCACCCAGCTCTTCAATGCCATCGCAAAACTTGGCCACTTTCCAGCGAGATTGAAAAAGTCAATTATAATAATGATAGCAAAGCCGGGAAAAGACCACACAATTCCCACGTCGTATAGACCTATAAGCCTACTTTCATGCTTATGTAAACTCTTTGAGAAATGCATTCTGACTCGAATAAACACATACCTAAGGATCCAGGAAGGAATCCCGTCACATCAGTTTGGGTTTCGTGAAAAGCACGGAACAATTGAGCAGGTCAACCGGATAACAGCAAAAATTCGGAATGCATTCGAAAAACGCGAGTACAGTACCGCAATATTTCTAGATGTCTTTCAAGCATTTGATAGAGTCTGGCTAGAAGGTCTAATGTACAAGATCAAGACAATGCTCCCTTGTAATACCCACAAGCTTTTAGAGTCTTACCTTTACGACAGAAAATTTGCTGTGAGGTGCAACACAGATATATCTGACGAATTCACTGTTGGAGCCGGAGTTCCTCAAGGAAGTGTACTCGGACCAACATTATATGTTCTCTACACAGCAGACATCCCGACAAGCACACGACTAACAACATCTACGTTTGCTGATGATACAGCTATTCTTAGCCGCTCAAAATGCCCGATGCAAGCAACTGCGCAGCTAGCTCTTCATCTGGTGGATGTTGAAAAATGGCTATCAGACTGGCGAATTAAAGTAAACGAACAAAAATGCAAGCACGTTACGTTCACCTTGAATAGGCAAAACGGCCCGCCCCTTACGCTAAATAACACCCTACTCCCGCAAGCAAACGAGGTAACATATCTAGGAGTACACCTCGATAGAAGACTCACATGGCGTCGGCACATAGAAGCTAAAAGAACCCACCTAAAGCTAAAAGCCAGCAGCCTTCATTGGCTTATCAACGCTCGGTCTCCCCTTTGCCTTGAATATAAAGTCCTGCTGTATAACTCGGTACTTAAACCTATATGGATGTACGGCTCCCAGTTATGGGGGAATGCCAGCAATAGCAATATTGACATAGTCCAGCGAGCTCAGTCGAAGATCTTGAGAACAATCACCGGGGCACCGTGGTACGTTCGCAACGAAAACATACATCGCGACTTAAACATTCTTCCAGTCAAAGATGTGATCGCAGAACAGAAGGAAAAGTACTTTAGCAAGCTATTGTCGCACCCTAACCACCTGGCGAGAGGTCTAACAAGGTTGAGCAACCAATCACGACTTCGTCGCAATGACCTACCCACCCAGCGACCGTCTTGAGGAACACGCAACCAGAATGCAGTCTTAGTCTACTGTTAGTTAAATGTTAATGTTAAGATTTGAAAACTTATTGTTAGTCTCAAAATTAAGAGAAGATCCAATAAATAAAAGCAAAGTTTAATTAAAAAAAAAAAATGAGACTTTACTACCTTCTGCAGATTTGCAACGGATATAGACGCAGGCTCCATAGGCTCTCCTCGATGCGTCAGATAAGGCATGAATTTCAATTGGTGACATTGGCTCACTCATCACAAATCTCGGTATTGAGATCTCTTCTAACTGTGACAAGGCAAGCTGAATTTTGTTTGCGGTTTCCAAGTGCAGTGGAATGGACTCATCCCATTCTAGCTTATTAGGTGCAATGCCATAAGAAACGGTGTTGAGCTTGCACAATTTCAAAGACTCAGACGGGTCTTTTCTCCACACTATCAACTGGTATCGTCGATCTGCTTCATTTACCATCACTTGACGATACATCTTTTTTATGTCGGCTACCAGAGCGAATTTGTTTAGCCGAAATCTAAGAAGAGTTGAGTAAAGCTCTTCCTGAATTGTTGAACCCACCATCAACTACTCATTTAAACACTTCTGTGTGGATGTCTTGCAGGACGCATCGAAAACGACTCGAAGTTTGGTCGTTGTACTTTGCGGCCGCAAGACACAATGGTGGGGTAAGACGTAGTGTGGAGAAGCAAGAACGTCATTGCTTGCAGGGGACTTATGGCCTAGGGATTCGTATTCTTCCATAAATTCCAAATACATTTTCTTTAAGTTCGGATCTCGTGGTAATCTTCTCTCGAGCGACAGAAATTGGCGTTTGGCTATCTCGAATGAGTTGCCCAAAACGCTTGGATCCGACTTAAATGGAAGTTTAACTTCGAATTGACCTGAAGGCAGTATTCTTGTAGTCTTCCGATAATGTTCCTCACATAGCTCTTGTTCTGGCGACAACATCTTTTTAGAAGATGAAACTTCTTCCAACGACCAAAATTGTTTCAAGTTTTTGTCTATTGACTCTAATATTTCCTCTTGGTAATTCCGACTAGAGACCGGCTGTTGAGGAGTTGAGGAATTTGCCACATATTTTCCCGATACTATCCAACCAAGGAGAGTTTTTTGAAGGACGGGATGGTTCGGACCTTGTTTTATTTGACCAACGGACAACAGTTCGAAAAATGACTCAGCTCCAATTAGCATATCTATCCGCTGAGGTTTGTTGAAATATGGGTCTGCTAACGCCAAGTTCTTTGGTAGGGTCCAATCTTTTACGTTCACTGACTGGTCAGGGTGATAGCCTGAAATGGTTTTCAAAACCCAAAAGTCGAACGGAATCTCGCTACCATTGACTCTCGACTTCACCACGGTGTGTATCTTTTTCTTGACTTGTGTATTAGTTTGACCAATTCCAAGCAAGTTGATGCACGATTCCTCCCTACGGATCTGTAAGCGTTGAGCAAGATCTTCTGTAATAAAATTCATTTGTGACCCTGAGTCAAGTAATGCTCGGGCCAAGATGTGCTCACCATTTTTTGTTCGAACGCTTACGATCGACGTACGATCTTACGATCGACGAGGGCCATCATTCGTTAACTCTGGAGGAGGATTTTGTGTGGTAATGCTAAGTTATTTTCGGTCACTGTAAATCGGTACAGAAGTTTATGGAGCGATCTTGAACAGATTTAACACCTGGTCGATTTACGATTCGCTACCGTGTGACCTTTTCGCAGACAATTCAAACATAGGAAGGCTGACTTAACAAACTCAAACCTTTGCATTACAGCAAGGCGAGCGAACGGACTACACTGGGCCAAAAAATGGTTGTTAGCGTTACAATAACTGCAAGCTGGTTTGGCGTTGGTAGAAGAACAAGCCAACGAAGTTCTATTCAGTTGCTTGCTGAACCCAGTTCTTTCTTCTTTTGGTTTGCCAGTCTCTTCAGCGGACAGATGCTGGTATCTACGATTTAGTATTTTTTCGAAATCGGACCACAGCGGCAATTCCTCATAATCCAGTGACTCTTCCCATTTTTGCTTGGTCATTGTGTAGCGAGCACCCTATATAAAAATACAAAATACTTGACTTCCTAGGCAGGCCAATATTTCTTACCCTTAGTGTATGGAGAGAGAAGGGAGAAACCAATTTGAAAGAGACATACGCAAAGCATCCACTGACCAAAAGTAGGTAGAAAATCATTCGATCTTACCGTTAGGTTGGGAAGCTTTAGTGCAGATGGGAATGGCTGTACTCACCCAAGCTCGCAGAAATCATTTCATTCTGATCTTTTGCCGAGTGAAGAGCCTCGAGTACATATTGTGAAACAATAAGAAGATCCCGCGGACACGTGTAGAGAGAAAAAAGAAACTATACAGTGAAAGCAGTGCAGGCCATTCAGCCAGCAAATTTAAGACATTCTAATAATAAAAACTACTTGTGTTTGTGTGTGAGTTAAAAATTCATAAGGTGAGACTCCCAAATAATTGAAATAGTGCAAGTTCAAAACCTGACTAATTCCTTGTCAGGTATCCCATTTGACCAGGATCAGCCTGATAGGCTCTCCGTGTGGCAAGTGGCCTCGGATCGGACGTCGGATCAGTCAGGAGGCAGTAGCACCACCAAAGCCACCCCCCCGCCGAATCAGTGGGACACACATGGGCTTGTAGCCGCATCGTACCATCAGTGCACCGTACCCCGATTCCTATCTTCTCCCCGGTTGGCGATAAGGTGTCGTTCAGCAGCTGCAGTAGCAACCAACGGATGCCGCCGCCCCCCGATTAGGTTTTCTCTTTGGTTAAGCAAGCTGCCGTCATGATTTTGGGAGCCACATATCCAAATATTTAGTTTTTAAGCACGATGATCATGCCTGCGAGCAAGTATGTGTGTCAATATTGTATTTAACGCGGATTGACGCGAATAATTTTCACGGCGAACCTCGATAGCTGCGCCACAAAAGTATCGACTCCCAACAATAATAGTAATCTTCACGGCGAATCTCGATAGCTGCGCCACAAAAGTATCGACTCCCAACCATAATAACAATTCCCATTATCGTAGTACTATAAATGGAATTTCATAAAGTTATTGCATAGATGCAGTCAGTTAAGAGTATGAATTAATTAGTGTAGGACCTTATCCTTAAATTTAGTCTCTAAGCAAACCCACCCAGCCTCGAAAGAGAGATCAGCCAGGTCTTTTGCCCATTGTACAATTCTCTAATAGCATTAAGTCCACAGCAAAGATCACCTACGTCATCTTGGGCCCAACGATGGATGCAGAATCTGTAAAGCTGAGTGAGTAAAGAAAACAAGAGTAATAATTGCATACATATAGATAAGTACAATGGGAAATCCCTGCTATGTTCTGCCTTTCTATCCCAAACTATGAAGATTAGTTGTAATTTTAGTTTAGTACCGTTACTTTTAAGAACATTCAATTATACGAAATGAACATGAACTAATATTTTTCCCTTGGAGCACTTCGGATCCGAACATTGCAGTTGAACATGGGTAGACCCCCACTGTTTGGTGAAACGTCTACATGGTAGGGAGGGTATAGACGAAGGACCACAACATCCAGTCTTTCAGGTATCAGGGTCAGTAGAATCAATCACCCAGGATCAGCCTATTTCCTTCGTTCCTTTCCAACTTCCCCATCTCTGTCTACGAGAAAATCCGTAACGTACTTGGTCTAGATTGCCGTGCCATCACCCACGCCCCTTTCGACTGAGCCCAGCCGTCCCCAAGTAGACAGAGGAGGCGCGGCAGAGACCATTCGTGCAGTGTTAGGGACAGTTTACTGTACTTAATAGTTCGACAAAACCGTACACACTGGTGGGGTATGACGTAGTGTGGAGAAGCAAGAACGTCATTGCTTGCAGGGGACTTATGGCCTAGGGATTCGAATTCTTCCATAAATTCCAAATACATTTTCTTTAAGTTCGGATCTCGTGATAATCTTCTCTCGAGCGACAGAAATTGGCGTTTGGCTATCTCAAATGAGTTGCCCAAAACGCTTGGATCCGACTTAAATGGAAGTTTAACTTCGAATTGACCTGAAGGCAGTATTCTTGTAGTCTTCCGATAATGTTCCTCACATAGCTCTTGTTCTGGCGACAACATCTTTTTAGAAGATGGAACTTCTTCCAACGACCAAAATTTTTTCAAGTTTTTGTCTATTGACTCTATTGAAATTTGCGTATTCAAATATGCAAAAGTAACATAGACAGTTATGCTATATATTCACTTGAATGTAAGGATGTAGCAAGTGTATACACACTATTAATGTGTTCCTTGTTTCTCGCCTATTTGTTGATATCTTGTCCTCTTGACATTTTACTTCACTTCGTTTCTGGCATCGAGAGCGTGTGGTTTATAAAATCTTTATTGTGTGTTTTATTTATTCATTGAGGGTTTCTGGTTAATACTTAATTGTATTACTTATTTATTAACAAAACCAATAGGTTATGGGCCCAGACACAACTACAGTGAATAAGTAAAGCATACCTATATACATTTAATCAATTCGCGAGTTTTTTTTTCTGGAAACGCTTTGACAAATTAGCCGCAAATCACCACGTAGCGGCAGGACGGTGTTACAAGATAGTGCTACTGTTGAGAAACGTTATTGCTGTAAGAAGTTGCTGGAAATTGTGGCTGTGAAATTTGCTTTTGTGTGATAGAATCTTACAATGGATAAAGGGAAAAGAAATATCAAACCGTTTGACGGTGAGAAATATTCAATATGGAAGTTTAGAATGAGAGCGTTGCTGGAAGAGCATGATCTTCTGAAGGTTATAGATGAAACGCATGAAAAAGTGAATGATGAGATAAAAAAGGCAGAACGAAATGCAAAAGGTTTAATAATTGAATACCTAAGTTATGCATTTCTATCTTTCACTAACAGTGAGAGCACTGCTAAGCAGATTTTTGCAAATTTAGATGCAATTTACGAGAGAAGAAGCTTGGCATCACAACTATCTCTGCGAAAAAAACTTTTAGCCATGGAGTTAAAAGGTGACACTTCACTCCTGAATCATTTTAATTCATTTGATGACCTCATTACCGAACTTATCGCATCAGGAGCAAAATTAGATGATATGGATAAAATTTCCCATTTTGATGGAAATTGATGGTGTTATAAAGGCAATAGAGACTCTATCAGAAGATAACTTGACATTGGCTTTTGTAAAAACACGACTTCTTGACCAAGAAATAAAGCTTCGGAATATTAGTAAGGATACGAGTACTAAAGTCTTGCAAGCAGTAGGTAACAAGGAGTTCAAAGATGTAAAATTTAACAACAATAATCCAATGCAAAAGTTTAAGAAAAAATTGTTCAAGCCAAGTTTCAAACCGAAACCAAAATGTTTTTATTGTGGTAAGCCAGGACATTTAAAGAAGGATTGTTTCTTTTTGAATAGACAGCCAAATCAGAATTCTAACGTAAACAAAAGAAAGGAAGGGCAGGCTCAGATGGCAACAGCAGCAGCAACCCAACCAGAGCGTAGTTTTGCCTTCATGTTGAGAAATGCAACTTCCAATTCAAATACAAACGAGGCTGAGTTTATACTAGACTCAGGAGCATCATTCTCCAGCATTGTTCTCCAAATATGACCATTTGCAATCAAATGTGCCCATCGAGATTGCCAAACGCGGAGTGTTTATCTACGCTACAGCCAAAGGAGTTGTCAATATTACCAGCTGCGGAAACCAAATCACCTTGCAAAACGTTTTGTATTGCAAGGATATTCCACACAACCTACTATCGGTAAAGAAAATGCAGGATCCAGGTATGACCATTGAATTTAATCCTGGAGGTGTAAAAGTATCCAAGGATGGTAAATTGGTTTTTAATGGAATCCGTGAGTTCAATGTACCTATTATAAAATTTTAATTAAACAGTAAAGTATTGATGTCTAAAATTTCAAATAGTGCTGAGTATCGATTATGGCATGAAAGATTAGGTCACATAAGCGTAGGAAAATTTTTAGAAATAAAGCGAAATAGTCTTTTTGAAGATACTAATATTTTAAGCAATATTGATTTAAATCATGAATTATGCGAGGCTTGTATAAATGGCAAGCAATCTAAATTAAAGTTTCAAAAATTTAAAAATAAGGAAAATATTACACGACCTTTGTTTGTTGTCCATTCCGATGTTTGTGGCCCAATAACACCCACTACCATTGATAATAAGAACTACTATGTAGTTTTTATTGATCAGTATACACATTACTGTGTAACCTATTTAATAACTTATAAGTCGGATGTGTTTTTCTGTTTCAAGGACTTTGTAGCGAAGAGCGAGGCTCACTTCAATTTAAAAATTGTGAATTTGTATATCGATAATGGAAGGGAATATCTTTCTGGTGAAATGCGTGATTTCTGTGTTGAAAAAGGCATCAGCTATCATTTAACGGTTCCTCATACTCCAGAGTTGAATGGTGTATTAGAACGGATGATACGAACTATCACCGAAAAGGCTCGATCTATGATCAATGGTGCTCAACTTAATAAACATTTTTGGGGTGAGGCTGTTTTAACATCAACCTATTTAATTAACAGATCCCCAAGTAGAGCATTGCAAAAGATAAATAAAACACCATTTGAGATGTGGCATAACAAAAAGCCAATGTTAAAGTATCTGAAGATTTTTGGTTCGACGGTATATGCATTGAATAAAGTAAAAAAAAAGAAAGTTTGACGAAAGGTCAATTAAAGCTATACTTGTTGGATATGAACCAAATGGTTATAAATTATGGAATGAGGAATCGAGGAAATTTATGATAGCAAGAGATGTTGTGGTGGATGAAAAAAACATGCTAAAATCGAGAGTTTTACATGGAAAAGTTTCGGATGTTCAAAGTAATACTGTTGAACAAAATAATGAATCTCTAACTAAAGAGAATGAAGAGTTGGATTTTCCTTTGGTGGAAAATAATGAATCTGTTGATTCTGAGTTAAATGAGCAACTCAATGAAAATTCCACATATCTTGAGAATGCCGATCCAGTCGTTGAAACTGGTGATAAATTAAAAGAAAATAAAAAGGAAGAAGAAATCAGACGCAGTGAAAGAATTAAAAGTAAACCCAAACTATCATATCGATTTTTAGAAAGATGTCTTATGAATACTCAAACCTGCTTAGATGATATTCCTAATACCTTTGAAGAGATTAAGTTTCGTGAGGACAGATCTTTCTGGGAAAATGCTATACAGGATGAACTTAGATCTCATTTTCAAAATAATACTTGGACCTTAGTGCATAAGCCAGATAATAAAAACATAGTTGATTGCAAATGGGTATTTAGTATTAAAAAAGATGAGTTTGGGAACTTAGTAAAGTACAAAGCTAGACTGGTAGCGCGGGGTTTCACTCAAGAATATATGACTGATTACGATGAGACATTTGCACCAGTTGCACGAATTTCCAGTTTTAGATTTTTGTTGGCACTTTCAAATCAACATGATTTAATGGTTCATCATATGGATGTAAAAACCGCATTTTTAAATGGAACTCTAAAGGATGAAATCTACATGAATGTTCCAAAAGGCCTGAATCATTCTTATGAGAAGAAAGTGTGTAAGCTTAATAAAGCTATATATGGCCTTAAGCAAGCTGCTAGATGTTGGTTCGAAGTCTTTGAAAGTGTATTGAAGGATGTTGGATTTCAAAACTTAGGAGTTGATAGGTGTATTTATATTTTGGATAAGGGAGATATTTCGAGAAATATATATATCCTGTTATATGTAGATGATATAGTAATTGCAACAAGTAAATCAGATACAATGTCAAAATTTAAATCTTATCTTCATGATAAGTTTCAAATGACCGACTTACGGGAAATTAGACACTTTATTGGCATAAAAATTGACAGATGTGATGGAGAGATTTGTTTTAGTCAATCAGCATATATTAAAAGAGTATTGAGAAAATTTAATATGGAAGATTGTAATTCAGTTAGTACTCCCCTCCCAAGTAAGTTGGACTATACGGCTCTGCAATCGGAAGAACTATGTGATGCACCATGTAGAAATTTGGTTGGTTGTTTGATGTACATAATGTTGAAAACTTAAGTACTTCAATAAGTATTCTAAGCAGGTATGCAAACAACAACAATAAGGAACTATGGCAATGCCTTAAGAGAGTTCTTAGATATCTGAAGGGAACTGTTAATCTCAAGCTAAGATTCAAGAAAGAAACTAATTTTAATAGTATTCTTACAGGATATGTAGATTCCGATTGGGCTGGAAATGAAACTGACAGAAGAAGTACCACTGGGTATTTATTTAAAATGTTTGAAAGTTGTTTGATTTCATGGAGTACCATGAAGCAAAAGTCAGTTGCTGCTTCATCTACTGAAGCTGAATACATGGCCTTGTTTGAAGGTGTAAGTGAAGCTCTTTGGCTTAAATCACTAATAAATGAGATTAGTCTAAAATTAAATGGTCCTATAGAGATTTTTGAAGACAACCAGGGTTGTATAAGTATTGCAAATAATCCTACTTGCCATAAGAGAACAAAGCACATAGACATTAAATATCATTTTACAAGAGAGCAAATTGAAAGAAAACTAATTTGTGTAAAGTATATTCCCACAGATCTGCAACTAGCCGATATACTGACGAAGCCATTACCAACTGCACGGTTTATTTCCCTGCGAAGCCAGCTGGGACTTGCTGAGTAAATCAACAAAAAAAAAAAGTTTTTTTTGTTATTAATTTCAAACTTATGGAACTTATTTTGTTATCTAAAACTTATGTTACTTATGTTAATATTTTTTTTTGGTCTAGTTGGGTTTTTACTGGGTTTCCCCAACTCTTGCAGCAAATGCTGGACCTAATGTATCCCCAGAATTAAATGAAAATATGAAGTTTTGAAAGAAATGAAGATACTAATTAAAATTAAAGCACAAACTCATGTCAAGAATCGTAGTGATAATCAATGTAACTTTTGAGGCGGCGTATTGAAATTTGCGTATTCAAATATGCAAAAGTAACAGACAGTTATGCTATATATTCACTTGAATGTAAGGATGTAGCAAGTGTATACACACTATTAATGTGTTCCTTGTTTCTCGCCTATTTGTTGATATCTTGTCCTCTTGACATTTTACTTCACTTCGTTTCTGGCATCGAGAGCGTGTGGTTTATAAAATCTTTATTGTGTGTTTTATTTATTCATTGAGGGTTTCTGGTTAATACTTAATTGTATTACTTATTTATTAACAAAACCAATAGACTCTAATATTTCCTCTTGGTAATTCAGACTAGAGACCGGCTGTTGAGGAGTTGAGGAATTTGCCAGATATTTTCCCGATACTATCCATATAGTTGAATATAGTTGAAATATGGGTCTGCTAACGCCAAATTCTTTGGTAGGGTCCAATCTTTTACGTTCACTGACTGGTCAGGGTGATAGCCTGAAATGGTTTTCAAAACCCAAAAGTCGAACGGAATCTCGCTACCATTGACTCTCGACTTCACCACGGTGTGTATCTTTTTCTTGACTTGTGTATTAGTTTGACCAATTCCAAGCAAGTTGATGCACGATTCCTCCCTACGGATCTGTAAGCGTTGAGCAAGATCTTCTGTAATAAAATTCATTTGTGACCCTGAGTCAAGTAATGCTCGGGCCAAGATGTGCTCACCATTTTTTGTTCGAACGCTTACGATCGACGTACGATCTTACGATCGACGAGGGCCATCATTCGTTAACTCTGGTGGAGGATTTTGTGTGGGTGGTGGTAATGCTAAGATATTTTCGGTCACTGTAAATCGGTGCAGAAGTTTATGGAGCGATCTTGAACAGATTTAACACCTGGTCGATTTACGATTCGCTACCGTGTGACCTTTTCGCAGACAATTCAAACATAGGAAGGCTGACTTAACAAACTCAAACCTTTGCATTACAGCAAGGCGAGCGAACGGACTGCACTGGGCCAAAAAATGGTTGTTAGCGTTACAATAACTGCAAGCTGGTTTGGCGTTGGTAGAAGAACAAGCCAACGAAGTTCTATTCAGTTGCTTGCTGAACCCAGTTCTTTCTTCTTTTGGTTTGCCAGTCTCTTCAGCGGACAGATGCTGGTATCTACGATTTAGTATTTTTTCGAAATCGGACCACAGCGGCAATTCCTCATAATCCAGTGACTCTTCCCATTTTTGCTTGGTCACTGTGTAGCGAGCACCCTATATAAAAATACAAAATACTTGACTTCCTAGGCAGGCCAATATTTCTTAGCCTTAGTGTATGGAGAGAGAAGGGAGAAACCAATTTGAAAGAGACATACGCAAAGCCCTGTTACCCACGCATCCACTGACCAAAAGTAGGTAGAAAATCATTCGATCTTGCCGTTAGGTTGGGAAGCTTTAGTGCAGATGGGAATGGCTGTACTTACCCAAGCTCGCAGAAATCATTTCATTCTGATCTTTTGCCGAGTGAAGAGCCTCGAGTACATATTGTGAAACAATAAGAAGATCCCGCGGACACGTGTAGAGAGAAAAAAGAAACTATACAGTGAAAGCAGTGCAGGCCATTCAGCCAGCAAATTTAAGACATTCTAATAATAAAAACTACTTGTGTTTGTGTGTGGGTTAAAAATTCATAAGGTGAGACTCCCAAATAATTGAAATAGTGCAAGTTTAAAACCTGACTAATTCCTTGTCAGGTATCCCATTTGACCAGGATCAGCCTGATAGGCTCTCCGTGTGGCAAGTGGCCTCGGATCGGGCGTCGGATCAGTCAGGAGGCAGTAGCACCACCAAAGCCACCCCCCCGCCGAATCAGTGGGACACACATGGGCTTGTAGCCGCATCGTACCATCAGTGCACCGTACCCCGATTCCTATCTTCTCCCCGGTTGGCGATAAGGTGTCGTTCAGCAGCTGCAGTAGCAACCAACGGATGCCGCCGCCCCCCGATTAGGTTTTCTCTTTGGTTAAGAAAGCTGCCGTCATGATTTTGTGAGCCACATATCCAAATATTTAGTTTTTAAGCATGATGATCATGCCTGCGAGCAAGTATGTGTGTCAATATTGTATTTAACGCGGATTGACGCGAATAATTTTCACGGCGAACCTCGATAGCTGCGCCACAAAAGCATCGACTCCCAACAATAATAGTAATCTTCACGGCGAATCTCGATAGCTGCGCCACAAAAGTATCGACTCCCAACCATAATAACAATTCCCATTATCGTAGTACTATAAATGGAATTTCATAAAGTTATTGCATAGATGCAGTCATTTACGAGTATGAATTAATTAGTGTAGGACCTTATCCTTAAATTTAGTCTCTAAGCAAACCCACCCAGCCTCGAAAGAGAGATCAGCCAGGTCTTTTGCCCATTGTACAATTCTCTAATAGCATTAAGTCCACAGCAAAGATCACCTACGTCATCTTGGGCCCAACGATGGATGCAGAATCTGTAAAGCTGAGTGAGTAAAGAAAACAAGAGTAATAATTGCATACATATAGATAAGTACAATGGGAAATCCCTGCTATGTTCTGCCTTTCTATCCCAAACTATGAAGATTAGTTGTAATTTTAGTTTAGTACCGTTACTTTTAAGAACATTCAATTATACGAAATGAACATGAACTAATATTTTTCCCTTGGAGCACTTCGGATCCGAACATTGCAGTTGAACATGGGTAGACCCCCACTGTTTGGTGAAACGTCTACATGGTAGGGAGGGTATAGACGAAGGACCACAACATCCAGTCTTTCAGGTATCAGGGTCAGTAGAATCAATCACCCAGGATCAGCCTACTTCCTTCGTTCCTTTCCAACTTCCCCATCTCTGTCTACGAGAAAATCCGTAACGTACTTGGTCTAGATTGCCGTGCCATCACCCACGCCCCTTTCGACTGAGCCCAGCCGTCCCCAAGTAGACAGAGGAGGCGCGGCAGAGACCATTCGTGCAGTGTTAGGGACAGTTTACTGTACTTAATAGTTCGACAAAACCGTACGTCCGTTATAGATTTTTGGCGCCCAACGTAAGGGCCGAGATTCGTGCATATTTAACCGAACAACGTGGGTTATACGAATCAGCCCAAAAAACCCCACTCTTCCCTTTCATTCCTTTTTGAATCCTTTCCTTTGGCCAATTTCCAAATGTGATATATAAAGTAGAGTCAGCGTTTGCGTATGTACACCAGTGGATTGCTGTGACTCTGAGAGCTGTCGGACACAGACCGTGGTTATAAAGAATGCAAAGAAACATGGATTCTAATCGAATCCGAATCAAAAGGCGACTATGACAGGCATAGGATTTTTATCATTGAGCCCAACTCGATTTTATACCATGTCAGCTTAGTTAGTGTCAGCAAAAGTAAGAGTGAGATTGTCTATATCTGGTTCATATCGAAATAGTCCTCCTCTACATCTCATATAGTTGTATTCCGTTTAGTGAAAATAAATCTCTACTGCCCTAGAATATAATAATCAATGCAATGGGAAGATCCGAGGGTAAGCCTCTAAAATTATTATCGAATATACTATTTAAGTCTTGAATCTTAAGTAAATCATTTATCGCGAACTTCAGTTAGTATACTTTGTGCGACAATGTCGGTTAGAAGAAGTACCGGAAATATAGCAGCCACTCCGTTGGAGAGTGTGGTGCTGTGTGCCATTTGTAACGATACGAGCTCTAATGATAGTATCTTGGAAACTCCTTGTAAGCATAAGTTTCACAAAGCATGTCTGCTAGAATGGCTGGAAAACAATGATACCTGTCCGAACTGCAGGCAAAGCTGTCCTCGAGCTTTGATGATAGATAGACAGTGTACTCCTTCCGAACGTAGAATGCCGAGTAATATACAGACCGACCAGGAATCTAACCCAAATCATTCTGGAACCATTCCACGATCTCGTATGAATACCAGATCACAGGCTTCCAATAGTTTAAATACTAATAATCAGAGAACAAGAGCGGGTAGTTCGAACCCTAGACGTGAACTCATTCAGGATAGGATCTCTAGGGAACAAAACTCAATGCAAGAGGAACGTATTCAGAGAATTATTTCCAGTTCATTGGAGAATTATAGAGCAAGTATGACAGCCTCAATTAGTGACCAAATAACTACAGCTATTAGGAATTTAAACATATTCTCTCGAGACCAACAAGAAGAAGCCCAACTTGAATGGGATAACGATATAGCACCTTCGTTACCACGAGTCAGCAATGCCAGAAATGTCAATGCACGCAACAACAGTCAGAGATATAGACGAACAAAAGCTAGATCAAATGATATTCAACTAGAACAACCAGATAGGATTTCTAATGTCATTTCCAATTGGCGCATCAAGTTCAGTGGTACGACCAATGACCTTCCTGTCGAAGATTTCATTTACAGAGTCAATTGTCTTACTTCACAGTGCCTTAATGGTAATTTCCCGTTGCTTAGACAGTTTGCCCATCTTCTATTCGCTGGACCAGCACTTTCATTCTATTGGCGTATCCATAGAACTTCCGAACACATGAATTGGTACGAGCTGTGCAGTCACTTGCAAGAAAGATACCAGGACCAGAGATCAGATCGTGATATTAAAAACGCTATTAGACGCAGAAAGCAAGGAACAAATGAGAGTTTTGATGAATTTCTTGACTCAATCTTGTCTATATCCGATTCATTGCGCGAACCAATGTCAGATGGCGACATAGCTATTGAGGTTAGGAACAACATAAGACCAGACCTTAAACTACTACATGTAGATACCCCAGATTTAGCAAGTTTACGAAAAGAATGTCATAGGCACGAAGAGTTTTACCGTAGTTTTCGTACTCGGTCAACAACACGACCAACTATGCGTAGGAATTTCGTAGACGAACTATGTGCTCAAGAAGAATTTGAGAATACTCCCGGCGAAATCGAAGAGGAATGTCCGGGCGAAGTCCTGGCCATTAGATCACCTGAGAAAGTAAAATGCTGGAATTGCGAGGAGATAGGTCATCGATATCATGATTGCCTTAAGCCACGGCGAATTTTCTGCTATGGTTGCGGCTTGCTCGATACGTACAAGCCAAGCTGCTCTAAATGCAACGCGAACCCGGAAAACTCCGCCAGGGATATCCGCCGCAATCCGAGAGGGGATGTCCGCCAGTAGCATCGGACCCAGTAGCAACAAATTCCAGTATCACCAGCACACTGTCTACCACTCTTAAGTCTCTAGACCAGTCTCTAGACCACTTAAGCCCTACCATATTCGTCTCAAAGAGTACCAGAAGCGCAGAGAAGAATTATTTAGTAACCCCTGTTCTGCCACAGTAAGTGCAAGATCGTCTCAACGTATGCGCGAATTTTGGTGCAGAAAGAAGAACTTGCGAAGTTTTACCATCTCGTCAATTGTACGAAACGGTGAAGATATACGACCATTCACTTCACTTACAGTCTTCGGTGAGGAAGTTTTGGCACTGCTAGATAGCGGTGCTAACAAGAGTGTTATAGGAGGAAGCTTAGCACAAAAAGTTATATCGCAAAACCCTTTCCCTAAGAATTTAAAAGGAGTATTCCGAACCGCGGATGGACAGACACAGTCCGTATTAGGCCTTGTTAAAATTCCGCTAACTTACAACTCAATATCAGCCGAGTTTTCATTTTTAGTAGTACCGTCAATAAAGCAAGACTTAATTTGTGGAATAGATTTCTGGAAACGTTTCGGAATCTCCATCTTACATTCCAGTTTCTTAAACGAAATTAGTGTACCAGATTCCTTACAACCTGAGCCTCAAACAACAGGCACAACTAAAGACAGTTATCCTCTCTTTTCCGTCGTTCGAAAAAGAGGGACTAGGATACACGTCGTTAATCGAACACAATATTGAAGTAGCCGACGCAAAGCCAATCAAACAACGCTTTTACCCCATTTCGCCCGCAAGAGAGAAATTGCTTTGTGACGAAATAGATCGCATGATGGAAATGGACGTAATTGAGGAAGCACCTAGTTCACCATGGTCTTCACCGGTTATGCTTCATGTCAAGCCAGGCAAGGTTCGTTTGTGTTTGGATGCTCGGAAACTTAACTCAGTAACCGTGAGGGATGCCTATCCTATTCCTATAATGGAAGGACTCCTCTGCCGTCTCCCACCGGTTCACTGCATATCCAAGATTGACCTTAAAGACGCCTTTTGGCAAATATGCCTCGACAAAGATTCTCGAGCAAAAACGGCCTTTACCATACCGAACAGACCATTGTACCAATTCAAGCGGATGCCATTCGGACTGACGAATGCACCCCAAACAATGTGCAGGTTAATGGACCTGGTAATTCCGTACAATCTCAAGCAGAACGTTTTAGTTTATCTAGACGACCTGTTGATTCTATCGAATAGTTTCGAATCCCATCTATCACACCTATCTGAAGTAGCCACTCAACTACGGAAGGCAGGACTAACTATAAACATTAACAAAAGCCAGTTTTGTCTTAAACAGGTAGACTACCTTTGTTATATAGTTGGGGAAGGAACCTTACGAGTCAACCCAGACAAAATTGCTGCTGTCAAGGAATTTCCAATCCCTCAGAACCAAGAACTCAGTTTCATTCCTAACTATTCAACGATCATATTTTCCTTGACCGAACTCCTAAAAGGAAAATCCCTACAGTGGAATCCTATGGCACAAGAAGCTTTTGAGGAGATCAAGAAGCAACTTTGCTCTGCTCCATTTTTGAGTCATCCAGATAATGAAAAGCCATTCATCGTGCAATGTGATGCCTCTTTATATGGTGTAGGAGCGGTCCTAGCCCAAAAAGATGATTCAGGATCGGAGCGTCCCATAGCATACATGTCTAAAAAACTAAACAAGGCACAGCGTAACTACACTGTGACAGAACTGGAATGCCTAGCCGTAGTTTTAGCTATTCAGAAATTCCTAATGTATATTGAAGGACATGTATTTGAAGTAGTTACAGATCATGCAAGCCTTCGTTGGCTCATGAACCAATCTGACCTGAACGGACGTTTGGCAAGGTGGGCTATCAAACTGCAGGGATATGGGATCACAATTGTTCACCGCAAAGGAAGCGAGAATGTGGTGGCCGACGCCCTTTCAAGAACGTATGAAGGTACGGTCGTAGATGCCAATTCCACTCTCGAGTATGAAACTCTCCCGCAAATCGATTTGGATGCAGAAGCATTCAAGTCACCCGAATATACTTCACTGATAGAAAAGTTCAAAAGCTCTGATCTACCAGACTTTCAGGTCATGGATGGTTATATTTACCACCGAACCGAGTTTTCTGATAACAGCCATGCGGATGATCGTTGGAAACTGTTAGTTCCCAATTCACTGCGTGTCGAAGTGTCAAACGACCAAGGTACCAAACCGACCTTTAAAACCACCAATGGGAGCTCGTACAACAACAACGACCTTTCCAACGTTTGTACATCGATTTCATAGGACCATTCCCTAGAACAAAAAGAGGTAACATAGGCATATTGATTATCCTCGACCATTTCTCAAAATTTACATTTTTGAAAGTTGTTAAGAAGTTCACCTCAAGGACAGTAATAGATATCCAAAAGGAGGACATATTTACATGTTTTGGAGTGCCCGAAATTATCGTTAGCGATAACGGAACTCAATTCAAGAGCCGCGAAATCACTGGCTTTCTTTCTCATTTTGGTGTGCAACAAATCTTCACTGGTGTATATGCCCCACAGTCTAATGCAGCGGAACGCGTAAATAGATCAATAAACGCAGCCCTTAGAGCTTATATCAAGACAGACCAACGCGAGTGGGATACTTTCTTAAGTAGCATAAATGCCGCTCTTAGAAATTCCATCCACCAATCGATAGGAATTTCACCTTATTTCGCAGTTTTCGGCCAACACATGCTTAATCACGGCCAAGATTTTAAGCTGTTACGTAATCTAAACCTCCTATCCGAAGGCAGTGCTAGATTGCCCAGAGCTGACGAATTCCAACAAATCCGATCGAACATAGATAAGTATGTGTCGAAAGCCTATGAACGAAATAAACGAAGCTACGATCTGAGATGTCGACCGCGAACCTTTGAGGTAGGGCAAAATGTCATCAAAAGAAATTTCTTGTTAAGCAAGGCAGCTGAAAATTTTAACGCCAAGCTTGCCCCAGTTGGAATGAGAGCTCGAATCAAGAAGAAACTAGGCCAATCTTGTTACTTGCTGGAGGACATGAATGGCAAAGAAATAGGGAAATACCATGCCAAAGATATTTGGTAACTGGGTACTCGCTTAGTGTTATCCAGTTTCAATGCAAGGGTGTTCCCTCGATTCAAACTGTAGGGGAGGGGTGTGTAGCGAGCACCCTATATAAAAATACAAAATACTTGACTTCCTAGGCAGGCCAATATTTCTTACCCTTAGTGTATGGAGAGAGAAGGGAGAAACCAATTTGAAAGAGACATACGCAAAGCCCTGTTACCCACGCATCCACTGACCAAAAGTAGGTAGAAAATCATTCGATCTTACCGTTGGGTTGGGAAGCTTTAGTGCAGCAGGGAATGGCTGTACTCACCCAAGCTCGCAGAAATCATTTCATTCTGATCTTTTGCCGAGTGAAGAGCCTCGAGTACATATTGTGAAACAATAAGAAGATCCCGCGGACACGTGTAGAGAGAAAAAAGAAACTATACAGTGAAAGCAGTGCAGGCCATTCAGCCAGCAAATTTAAGACATTCTAATAATAAAAACTACTTGTGTTTGTGTGTGGGTGTGTCGATAGCTGCGCCACAAAAGTATCGACTCCCAACCATAATAAAAATTCCCATTATCGTAGTACTATAAATGGAATTTCATAAAGTTATTGCATAGATGCAGTCATTTACGAGTATGAATTAATTAGTGTAGGACCTTATCCTTAAATTTAGTCTCTAAGCAAACCCACCCAGCCATGAAAGAGAGATCAGCCAGGTCTTTTCCCCATTGTACAATTCTCTAATAGCATTAAGTCCACAGCAAAGATCACCTACGTCATCTTGGGCCCAACGATGGATGCAGAATCTGTAAAGCTGAGTGAGTAAAGAAAACAAGAGTAATATTTGCATACATTTTACCCTAACATTGCAGTGTTAGGGAAAGTTTACTGTACTTAATAGTTCGACAAAACCGTACGTCCGTTATAACTGGATCCACTCTACTCAAAACTAAATGAATAATCATTGAGTTTGCAATTTTAGTATCATCTCCTATGGATAATAGTGATCCATAAATTGATGACACAGTGTCGATGAGACTCCTCAACGACGACGCAGACGGCTGGGAAATTTTCGGAAGGCTGAACAGTTGACGTATTTGGTTCGCAAAGATGAGACATTCGTTATCATAAACTCTTTTTAGACTAGCGATAGCTTTGGCGTAATTACTCTCGGTGACCTGGAATGCCTTGACAGTTCCTAAGGCTTCACCAGAGAGGCAAGAAATTAAAGGATTAAATTTCTCGATAACTGGAATGTTCACATCTTTGTCAACTAATGTCTCGAAAAGACTTATGAAATTTTTGAAATCCGAATAATTTCCACTGAATTTTGGCAATGCCAAACTAGGAAGTCGAGCTCGAGTTGGGGCTGCAGAAATTGCAGTAGCTGAACGGGAGTCTTCAGCTGAATTCAAGGCATTACATAAGGACATAATCCTTGCCTTGGTAGTTATTCCTAATTCTTCCAACTCGGCTCCGAAATCATCCAATTCATCTATTTGCTCGATCTGGTCTTGCAACTCATTTGCTTTAGAAATTGCCCCATCTAAAACCTGAAGCTTGCATTCTAGCTCGGTTTTGTTTAGAGGAAGTGATCCATCTTCCAAACGTTCCTCCAACCGGCGAATGCTTTTAACTTTGACATTTAATCTTTTTTTTTAAGTCAATAAGAGTCGTGGAATTAAGTTTTTTTTTAAGTACTTTCCATTATAAAAATGTATTTTTTCAATACAAAAACGAAAACGATGCAAATTTAAGATTTAATAATTTATTTAAATTTTTTGTTAAAGAAATTTTATTAATTTATTTAAATTTTAAATGAATTTTAAAATTTTAATATTAAAAATTTATTAAAAAATAAATAAATTTTAGAAATTTATTTAAAAATTTATTGAATTTAATTCAACAACAAGAAAATGCGAAAACGAAAATAATTAATTAATCTTATTTAAATATAATAAATAATTTATTAAATTTAACCAAAAACACAAATCTAAATTGATTAATTAATTGATAACGAATTATTGATAGTCGAGGCACAGAGTATCCAAAAAAATAGTTGGTCGCCAATGACGCCGAAACCAATATGTACGACCAAATTGTAGGAGAGCGCGTCACTTGGCGTTCCGTTAAACTATAGGTGCCAAAAAGTGCATATACATACATACAGCAGCGGATAACGGTGGGAAACGAAAACGAAAATATTATCGCTGCGTATATATGTAAGTATGTATACCAAATATATATGCACCTTTATTTTATCTGTAATAAATAAATAATTTTTGGCTGCACTTTAGTATTTATTTGGAAGATTTGTAAATTCGAGAACGAGGGGTAGGGGGCGACAGTGATTGCAAATAATATAAATATTCTCTTTTTTATTTTATCCACAGGCAGTACATTTAGGTTAGCACATATATTTATAATTAAATTTTTAGAACTTTTTTATTTGTTGTTATTTATTTTTGCTATACTACTTTTTCTATGCGCCAAGAATTGAAAGGAGGGTGCAATATTCCAGCACAATACGGATTTTAATTTGTCTTATCTCAACTTTCAATTTTTTGCACAAATACCTGGGGTTCTGCTTTCGGATCCTTTAGTCCTGCGGCCACTTTCCTTTGACAATCGATGCAGGTGCAGGGCATGGGGACGACGAATCCTTCCAGTAGCAGCTATGTAGTTGATTGGAGAAGTTTGTTTCGCGGAGAATTCTTTAATTTGTATTTTTGAATTCACTGGCACAACCGTCGCGAGCAACTCTTTTTTTGAATATATGTATGTATGTTACATATACATATATTGTTTATATATGTATTGTGTCACTGTCACTATTTTTTGTTGCTTTTTTGTTTAATTATATTCCCTACAGTCCTTCCGGGGGCGCCAAAATGTTAATTGAGATTATTTTATTTCGTCGCGAAAAAAAACGAAAGGAAAAATAGTGGCTGTAAAATTAAATTAAATTATTGCAAACGACGAAAACGAAAATGCGTGCACTCTATTCAACTTTATAAATTCGATTCTCTATTCATATCAACAAAAACTTAAGCCTAGCTTATCTAGTGCGGCGAAGCGGGGCGTATTCAAGGGAGAACTCAAGTGAGAGCTTTACTTGCGCTCCCGCTCCGCCCTAAACTAACTTATACTAGACTTCATAAAATTTCACTTAATTATCTACATTAATTATACACTAACAACGAATACCTACTACTGAACTCTTTCATATGACAAACCTATGTTTTTACAAAGAAATAATTAGAATAGAAGATAAAAATCCTAACAACAGCAACTCAGACTCAGACTGGGACATTTCCCAAAATCTAAATATTATAAAAATTCTTATGTCCAAATTAATACCATCAAGAAATAAAAGGGGCATTAACGAATTGGACGCATCATGGAAATGGCTAGCAGGTACACCAGACCATGACGACTTAATAAGAATCAAAAACAAAATTAACGAACTGACAGAAAACAATAACAAACAATTCACAATTAATTCACATTTCAAGAAGTCCAACTTATGACCAAAATTCTTAAAACAATCGTTGTTAAAAAAGAAACAAAAGTAAGACAGCACCGACTACAATTAATTACACTTGATATCCAAAATTTAATCGATACAATCACTTTAGCAAAAATAGACATTTTTAATACAAAAATACTAAACGAACAAGACATTAAAGAAATATTTAGACTCGAAAATAAACCAGTTGTACTATCAGATCTGTTAGACATCTCCACATTTAAAATAATAAAAAACCAAGACCTACTTATAATATGTATATATAAAATATCCAATTATAAACAATACGCATCTTGTACGCATCAATACGTAGCTTGTACGCATCAAGGGCAATTGCCCAAAATAAAATTGGAAAATTAATAATAGACGATAAGACAGCATACTGTAATGGAAAATTTTATAAATCTCTTGAGTGGAAAAAAGCAAACTGTTCAAAAATACGAGAAAAAAATAAACAATTTGAAAATTTAGATGAAGGCTCTATTTTCCTAACTGGAGACAATATTGTAAATGGCGCATTTTTGATTTTATTTAATGAAAGCATAATTATCAATTATAAAAATACATCAACGAAAAACAGAAAATGTTAGATTACATATCACAATATAAATACAATAATTATATAATAACAGATTACAAATTTTCCAATGATATCGAACTAAGTTTAGACAACATAAGCATTATAAGCCCGTTGTATAATTAGATGTAGATAATAAGTGGAATTGTATGAAGTCTAGTATAAGTTAGTTTAGGGCGGAGCGGGAGCGCAAGTGAAGCTCTCACTTGCGCTCTCCCATGAATTCGCCCCGCTTCGCCGCACTAGATAAGCTAGGCTTAAGGTTTTGTTAATATGAATATAACCGAATTTATAACGTCGAAGAGTGCACGCATTTTTGTTTTCGGTCGTTTTTTTCGCAATATAATTTAATTCTACAGCCACCAATTTTTTTCTTTCGTTTTTCGCGACGAGATAAAATAATCTCGATAAACATTTTGGCGCCCCCGGGTGGACTGTAGTAAATAATTAAATATAAAAGCAACAAAAAATAGTGACAGTGACACATAAAATATATATATAACAATATATATAACATATATACATATATTCAAAAACAAAAAGAGTTGCTCGCGACGGTTGTGCCAGTGAATTCAAAACACAAATTAAAGAATTCTCCGCGTCGCGAAACAAACTTCTACATAGCTGCTACTGGAAGGATTCGTCGTCCCCATGCACTGCACCTGCATCAATTGTGAAAGGAAAGTGGCCGCAGGATTAAAGGATCCGAAAGCAGAAACCCAGGTATTTGTGCAAAAAATTGAAAGTTGAGATAAGACAAATTAAAATCCGTCTTGTGCTGGAATATTGCACCCTCCTTTCAATTCTTGGCGCATACGTACGTAGAAAAAATAGTAGAGCAAAAATAAATAACAACATATATAAAAATTCTAAAATTTTAATTATAAATATATGTGCTAACCTAAATGTACTGCCTGTGGATAAAATAAAAAAGAGAATATTTATATTATTTGCAATCACTGTCGCCCCTACCCCTCGTTCTCGAATTTACAAATCTTCCAAATAAATACTAAAGTGCAGCCAAAAATTATTTTAATTATTTCAGATAAAATAAAGGTGCATATATATTTGGTTTACATACATACAAATAGATGCAGCGATAATATTCTCGTTTTCGTTTCCCACCGTTATCCGCTGCTGTATGTATGTATGTATATGCACTTTTTGGCGCGTATAGTTTACCGGTCTGCCAAGTGACGCGCTCCCCTACAATTTGGTCAAGCATATTGGTTTCGGTGTCATTGGCGACCAACTATTTTTTTGGATACTCTGTGCCTCGACTATCAATAATTCGTTATCAATTAATTAATCAATTTAGATTTGGTTAAATTTAATAAATTATTTATTATATTTAAATAAGATTAATTAATTATTTTCGTTCTCGCATTTTCTTGTTGTTGAATTAAATTCAATAAATTTTTAAATAAATTTTAGAAAAATTTAATAAATAAAAATTTAATAAATTTTTAATATTAATATTTTAAAATTAATAAAAAATTTTAAATAAATTATTAAATCTTAAATTTGCATTGTTTTCGTTTTTGTATTGAAAAAAAAACAAATTTTTTATAATGGAAAGTACTAAACAAAAACTTAATTCCACGACTCTTATTGACTTAAAAAAAAGATTAAATGTCAAAGTTAAAAGCATTCGCCGGTTGGAGGAACGTTTGGAAGATGGATCACTTCCTCTAAACAAAACCGAGCTAGAATGCAGGCTTCAGGTTTTAGATGAGGCAATTTCTAAAGCAAATGAGTTGCAAGACCAGATCGAGCAAATAGATGAAATGGATGATTTCGGAGCCGAGTTGGAAGAATTAGGAATAACTACGAAGGCAAGGATTATGTCCTTATGTAATGCCTTGAATTCAGCTGAAGACTCCCGTTCAGCTACTGCAATTTCTGCAGCCCCAACTCGAGCTCGACTTCCTAGTTTGGCATTGCCAAAATTCAGTGGAAATTATTCGGATTTCAAAAATTTCATAAGTCTTTTTGAGACATTAGTTGACAAAGATGTGAACATTCCAGTTATCGAGAAATTTAATCATTTAAGTTCTTGCCTCTCTGGTGAAGCCTTAGGAACTGTCAAGGCATTCCAGGTCACCGAGAGTAATTACGCCAAAGCTATCGCTAGTTTAAAAAGAGTTTATGATAACGAATGTCTCATCTTTGCGAACCAAATACGTCAACTGTTCAGCCTTCCGAAAATTTCCCAGCCGTCTGCGTCATCGTTGAGGGGTCTCATCGACACTGTATCATCCATTTATGGATCACTATTATCCATAGGAGATGATACTAAAATTGCAAACTCAATGATTATTCATTTAGTTTTGAGTAGAGTGGATCCAGTGACCAAGCAAAAATGGGAAGAGTCACTGGATTATGAGGAATTGCCGCTGTGGTCCGATTTCGAAAAAATACTAAATCGTAGATACCAGCATCTGTCCGCTGAAGAGACTGGCAAACCAAAACAAGAAAGAACTGGGTTCGGCAAGCAACTAAATAGAACTTCGTTGGCTTGTTCTTCTACCAACGCCAAACCAGCTTGCAGTTATTGTAACCCGAACAACCATTTTTTGGCCCAGTGTAGTCCGTTCGCTCGCCTTGCTGTAATGCAAAGGTTTGAGTTTGTTAAGTCAGCCTCCCTATGTTTGAATTGTCTGCGAAAAGGTCACACGGTAGCGAATTGTAAAGCGACCAGGTGCCAAATCTGTTCAAGATCGCACCATAAACTTCTGCACCGATTTACAGTGACCGAAAATAGCTTAGCATTACCACCACCCACACAAAATCCTCCTCCAGAGTTAACGAATGATGGCCCTTCTACTTCACATGCTTTGCATGCGTCGTCTGTAGAAAGGGTTTTGTTAGCAACGTCGATCGTAAGCGTTCGCACAAAAAATGGTGAGCACATCTTGGCCCGAGCATTACTTGACTCAGGGTCACAAATGAATTTTATTACAGAAGATCTTGCTCAACGCTTACAGATCCGTAGGGAGGAATCGTGCATCAACTTGCTTGGAATTGGTCAAACTAATTCACAAGTTAAGAAAAAGATACACACCGTGGTGAAGTCGAGAGTCAATGGTAGCGAGTTTCCGTTCGACTTTTGGGTTTTGAAAACCATTTCAGGCTATCACCCTGATCAGTCAGTGAACGTAAAAGATTGGACCCTACCAAAGAACTTGCCGTTAGCAGACCCATATTTCTACAAACCTCAGCGGATAGATATGCTAATTGGAGCTGAGTCATTTTTCGAATTGTTGTCCGTTGGCCAAAAAAAACAAGGTCCGAACCATCCCATCCTTCAAAAAACTCTCCTTGGGTGGATAGTGTCGGGAAAATATCTGGCAAATTCCTCAACTCCTCCACAGCCAGTCTCTAGTCTGAATTGCCAAGAGGAAGTATTAGAGTCAATAGACAAAAACTTGAAAAAATTCTGGTCGTTGGAAGAAGTTCCTTCTTCTAAAAAGATGTTGTCGCCAGAACAAGAGCTATGTGAGGAACATTATCGGAAGACTACAAGAATACTGCCTTCAGGTCGATTTGAAGTTAAACTTCCATTTAAGTCGGATCCAAGCGTTTTGGGCAATTCATTCGAGATAGCCAAACGCCGATTCCTGTCGCTCGAGAGAAGATTATCTCGAGATCCGAACTTAAAGAAAATGTATTTGGAATTTATGGAAGAATACGAATCCCTAGGCCATATGTCCCCTGCAAGCAATGACGTTCTTGCTTCTCCACACTACGTCATACCCCACCAGTGTGTCTTGCGGCCGCAAAGTACAACGACCAAACTTAGAGTCGTTTTCGATGCGTCCTGCAAGACATCCACACAAAAGTGTTTAAATGAGTTGTTGATGGTGGGTCCAACAATTCAGGAAGAGCTTTACTCAACTCTTCTTAGATTTCGGCTAAACAAATTCGCTCTGGTAGCCGACATAAAAAAGATGTATCGTCAAGTGATGGTAAATGAAGCAGATCGACGATACCAGTTGATAGTGTGGAGAAAAGACCCGTCTGAGTCCTTGAAATTGTGCAAGCTCAACACCGTTACGTATGGCACTGCACCAGCCCCATTCCTGGCCATAAGGTGTTTGAAGAGGTTGAGTGAATCCGCGAAAAATACATTCCCTAGAGCTGCTAAAGTTATTGGGTCTGACTTTTACGTCGACGACATGTTAACGGGTGCTGGTTGCGTGGAGGAGCTAAAGACAATTAAGTCTGAAGTAACTCAGGTTCTTCAAAACGCTGGGTTTGAATTGAGCAAGTGGTTTTCAAACTCGCCTGAAGTTACTGCATCCGAGAGCACGGTTAAGCCAATAACACTTTCGGACTCAGAGCTGACAAAAACATTAGGAATAGTTTGGGTTCCTAAAGATGATGTATTTAAATTCGAAATTGATATGTCAGTCATGGGTCAAAGGGCGACTAAGCGGAATATTCTTTCGGTGACGTCAAAGCTTTTCGACCCTCTTGGCTTATTAAGCCCGATCCTTATTAAAGGAAAGATCCTGTTACAGGAACTTTGGCTCAATAAGCTAGATTGGGATGAGTCCATTCCACTGCACTTGGAAACCGCATGGAACAAGATTCAGCTTGCCTTGTCACAGTTAGAAGAGATCTCAATACCGAGATTTGTGATGAGTGAGCCAATGTCACCAATTGAAATTCATGCCTTTTCTGACGCATCGATGAGAGCCTATGGAGCCTGCGTCTATATCCGTTGCAAATCTGCAGAAGGTAGTAAAGTCTCATTGTTGACAGCAAAGTCGAAAGTAGCGCCGCTCAAGACAAAGACGCTCCCCCGTCTTGAGTTCTGTGCCGCTCACCTTCTCGCGGACCTCTGTCGCAAAATAAAACCTCTTATCAAAGCACCGATCGAACGAAGTGTATATTGGTCAGATTCGGAAGTTTGTCTTCATTGGATTCGTTCCCATCCATCGTCGTTGTCAACGTTCGTATCAAATAGAGTTGCTGAGATTCAAGAGTGGTCAGAGGATAGCACGTGGCGGCATGTACCAACTAAACAGAACCCGGCAGATATTGTGTCAAGAGGTGGAGACGTAAAGGAAACGATAGAATCAATTTGGTTCACAGGTCCATCGTTTTTAACGGAGCCGGAAGATAAGTGGCCAACGAGCCCTCGGTTTGATCCGTCACCAGAGATTTTGCAGATGGAAGCAAAGAAGAGTGCGGTCGGACTGACTGCAATGGTCTCTACCTCATATTTGTTGGAAGTGATAGAAGGATTTTCCTCTCACTTAAAACTGCTGCGAGTGTTCGTTTACATGGTCCGCTTTATAAAGAAATGTAAAAAATTAGTAGTTCCTTCTGATAATGTACCTTCCCCTGTCGAATATCGAGACGCGTTTAATAAAATTGTCCAGATAGTCCAAGAGCACGAGTATCAAGAGGAAATTAAAAATGTTAGAAAAAATCTTGTTGTTAGCCCAAGCCTACAGAAGCTAAGTCCGTTTGTTCATGAAACCTCTCAGGCTGGGCTTACCTTTTCGTTGTTGCGGGTCGGGGGGCGACTAGCTAATGCTCCTATTTCGTACGATGCCAAGTTTCCAGTATTGTTGACGAAGCGCTCTCAATTTGTTCAGAGCTACGTCCGATACTTGCACGAGTCGAATTTTCATGTGGGTCCACGAGCACTAGTGAGTCTCTTGCGACAGCGCGTTTGGATAGTAAACGCGCAGGAAGTCTGCAGTCAGATAGTGCGGTCATGCATACGATGTTTTAAATGCAAGCCTCATCTGATGACTCAAATCATGGGAGATTTACCCCTAGATCGAGTTCGTGCTCTCCGCCCATTTTCCATATGTGGCGTGGATTTCTGTGGCCCTATTGAGACGACCTTGAAAATTCGTGGTAGGCCACCATACAAGTCCTA
Organism: Drosophila ananassae; assembly: GCF_017639315.1. Lineage (NCBI taxonomy): Eukaryota > Metazoa > Arthropoda > Insecta > Diptera > Drosophilidae > Drosophila > Drosophila ananassae. Next base: position 167,285 of record NW_025319066.1, read on the forward strand.
CATTGCCCTGTTTGTTTGTTTTTCGTCTAAAGCAGTACATTTAGAAGTAGTTTCCGATCTGTCAACTGATTCCTTTCTATTGGCTTTTCAAAGGTTCGTTGGGCGCCGAGGATGTCCGCAGACCGTGCACTGCGACAACGCGACGAACTTCGTCGGAGCGAGTCGCCACTTCGCGGCACTGCGGCACCAGATCGAGAGCGAAGCGGACGAGCTGCGGCAATACGCATCAAAAAAAGGATGCGTATTTGCGTTCATACCGCCGCGGGCTCCGCACATGGGCGGACTATGGGAGGCAGGTGTGAAGTCTGCAAAGAACCTACTCCTACGAGCGGTGGGCAGCGCGAAGTTGACCGCAGAGGAGCTGCAGACCGTCCTCGTTGGAGTCGAGGCCGTCCTGAACTCGAGGCCCCTGGGCGCCCTCAGTCAGGACCCAAGCGACGGCGAGGCGCTGACTCCCGGGCACCTGTTGACAGGCGGGCCGCTCATCGCCCCACCAGCACCGCGGACCCCGGACCAGCAGGGTCTAACGTGCTTGCGGCGATGGCGGCTTGTCTCGTCAATCAAGCAAATGTTTTGGCAGCGTTGGTCCCGGGAGTACGTCTTGGGCCTACAGGCGCGGTCGCAGTGGCAGCGGGAGCAGGAGGACGCCAGGAAGGGCGATCTGGTCCTGGTCGCCGAGGACGACCAGCCGCCCCAGCAGTGGATCACCGCCAGGGTCGTCGAGACTCACGCCGGCGCGGACGGAAGGGTCAGGGTCGCCGACGTCAGGACGAGTAGAGGAGCATTGTTTCGGAGAGCAGTCCATAAGCTGGCAAGGCTGCCAATAGTTGAAGCCTAAGGAAGGCCTTCAACGGGGCCGGTGTATAATTAGATGTAGATAATAAGTGGAATTGTATGAAGTCTAGTATAAGTTAGTTTAGGGCGGAGCGGGAGCGCAAGTGAAGCTCTCACTTGCGCTCTCCCATGAATTCGCCCCGCTTCGCCGCACTAGATAAGCTAGGCTTAAGGTTTTGTTAATATGAATATAACCGAATTTATAACGTCGAAGAGTGCACGCATTTTTGTTTTCGGTCGTGTTTTTCGCAATATAATTTAATTCTACAGCCACCAATTTTTTTCTTTCGTTTTTCGCGACGAGATAAAATAATCTCGATAAACACCCGTAAAAAAAGGAAATACAAAAATATCCCTTGAACTCATATTATTAACACTTTTGAGTCTTTATTATGTAAACATTCCCACACTCGCATCTAGCACCCTAACGGCAGACCAAGCTTGAGAAATGAAATAAACAAATTCCCCCTATTGAGCCAGCCACGGCAAAAACAACATTAGACTAAACATCCGCTAGAATCACGGCACTGCGGCTCCCCTTTTTAAGCATCCGTATTGATACCCAAATTTTCCATGCTGATCACAGCAATCCCATTCGGGAAATTCTCTTCGAAATTCAATTCGTAAGATACTTCGTGAAGATCCCGAAGCCACAAGGAAAAGAATCAGCTCAAGCCTGGTCAGCCGGAATCTAGCATAGGCTAAGATACAATGCCTTGTTAGACTTAAGATCGGGATCCAAATAAACCCAAATAGATCGGGTTCCAAATAAAACCAAATAAAGTTTAAATATATTTTTTTTTTTAAGTTAAAACCGTCGTGATTATAATTTGTATGCACGTATATGCATTTTTGACGCCTTTTGTTTAACGGAACGCCCAGTGACGCGATACCCTACAATTTGGTTGGGTATACTGTTTTCTGTATTACTGGCGAACAAATATTTAAAAATAATATATTCAGTGCCTCGACTATAGATTTATTCGACTATCAATTAATTAATTAATTATTTTCGTTGTTTCGTTATTTTTAAAAACCTGGTTGAAAATTAATATTCGCAGAATTATTTTAAAATAAAAATTTTAAATAATCGTTTTCGCTTTTTTTGTACCGAAATTAAAATTAAAATTTATTTAATTTTATTTATTGAAAAAATAAAAGAAAGGAAAGCTAACTTCGGGCAGAGCCGGACTTTATATACCCTTGCAGTTGAGTCGCAGTCCGCTAGGTGGCGACACGCATGTTGTATTATTAGATATATAGCGAGATAGCTGAGAATCCACTAGAACCCACATCCTTCTAACCTGAAAAACAACGAAGTTATGGCATTTCCGATCAATCAGTTATATGGCAGCTATAGGATATAGTCGACCGACCCCGGCCGTTCCGACTTATATACTGCCTGGAAACAAAAGAAGGATGTGTGCAAGGTTTCAACCTGATAGCTCTAAAACTGAGAGCTAGTCTTTAGCTCGTCTGTTTGCCTAGAAACAGACAGACAGACAGACGGGCATGCTTATATTGACTCAGGAGGTGATCCTGATCAAGAATATATATACTTTATAGCAGTAGCGTAGATAGGGGGGGGATCAGGGGTATCAATCCCCCCCCTTGGGTCTGAGAATTATAAGATGACTAGCTGTCCCGGCAGACTTCGTACTGCCAGCTGTTGTTTTTTTTTGTTGCGTTCAGAATCTTCTTTTGTGACAAAACTTAAAAGTTTTCAGTCTCTGCCTCTGTCTCTGTCTCTGTCTCTGTCTCTGTCTCTGTCTCTGTCTCTGTCTCTGTCTCTGTCTCTGTCTCTGTCTCTGTCTCTGTCTCTGTCTCTGTCTCTGTCTCTGTCTCTGTCTCTGTCTCTGTCTCTGTCTCTGTCTCTGTCTCTGTCTCTGTCTCTGTCTCTGTCTCTGTCTCTGTCTCTGTCTCTGTCTCTGTCTCTGTCTCTGTCTCTGTCTCTGTCTCTGTCTCTGTCTCTGTCTCTGTCTCTGTCTCTGTCTCTGTCTCTCTGTTTGTCTAAAAAATAAAAAATTTAGGGGTGGACTACCCCTAACATTTAGGGGGATGAAAAATAGATGTTGGCCGATTCTCATAGATACCGGATAAGCACAAAAAATTTCATCAAAATCGGTCAAGCCGTTTCGGAGGAGTATGGTAACGAAAACTGTGACACGAGAATTTTATATATTAGATATATGTTAATCTCAAAATTGAAAAAGAAACACATTTTTACGCGATGACTGTGCAGTACAGCATTATTATTATTATTATCGCAGATTGCGGATTATTATCGCAGTGTAAATTAAAACTTACAAAAAAACAGGATATTATTCTGAGTCATATCCCCCATATCAAAAAGCTATCTACGCCACTGCTTTATAGGGTCGGAGATGTCTCATTCACTGCGTTTTACACTTTTGACCAAAATTATAATACCCTCTGCAAGGGTATAAAAAATACAATTTCGAAAAATATATACATATGCTAAAAAAAAATATTTATGATAAATTTTTAAAGGGAACGAGTATATTATATATAATATAGGTATATTTGTATATTTAAGTATATTTGTAGCAAAATTAGATTTGATTTAATTAAATACTGAAGTCGAGATCAAATTTGAGTCTAGCCTAAGTTAGCATAGGGCGGAGCGGGAGCGAAATAAAAGCTCACTTGCGGTCTCTTGCGAATTCGCCCCGCTTCGCCGCAATAGATAAGCTAGGCTTAAGTTCTTTTTGTTGAATATAGCGAATTATAACGTCGAGTCGAGTGCTTGTAATTTTCTTTTCATCATTCTAGAAATTTATATTAAACAGCCACCTCTTGTTTCAAAAATCGTTGAGATAAAATAATCTCATTAAACATTTTGGCACCCCCGGGTGGACTTGTACATTATAGTTTTATAAATAAAGCAACTAGTGACAGTGACTCAAAGAATACATAGAAAACAAAAATAAAAATAAAAAATTTTTTCAGCGCCCCATGCCCTTCACCTACATCGAATGTACTAGGAACTCAGAACCGCAGGTATTTGTGCAAAAAATTGAAAGTCAAGAAAAGACAAATTAATCCCTCCTTTTAATTCTTGGCGCATACGCACTTGAAAATTGTAGAGCTAACTTGAATAATAAAGTTGTAAATATTCCAAAATTACTGTCGCCCACTCCCCTCGTTCACGATATTGGAAATATTTGCCAATAAAATAGATAAAGTGCAGCCAAAAAATTATTTTATATAATTGTGCATAAATAATTTGGTACATACAAATAGATGCAGCGGTGAACTTATCGTTTTCGCCTCCCTCCGTTATCCGCTGCTGTATGTATGCACGTATATGCATTTTTGGTGCCTTTTGTTCAACGGAACGCCAAGTGGCGCGATATCCTACAATTTGGTTCGGTATATTGTTTTCTCAGTGCCTCGACTATAGATTTATTCGACTATCAATTAATTAATTAATTATTTTCGTTGGTTGAAAATTAATAATTTATTTTTTATTATAAAAAAGAAAAAAAAAATTATAATTCACAAAATTACTTAAAAATAAAAATTTTTAATAAAAGTAATTATTATTGTTTTCGTTTTTTTCGTACCGAAATTAAAATTAAAATTTATTTAATTTTATTTATTTATTAAATTTTAAATAATTTTTAAATATTAAAATTGCATCGAATTCGCTTCTTTTTAGAAAGGAAATCTAATATATAAAATTCTCGTGTCACAGTTTTCGTTACCATACTCCTCCGAAACGGCTTGACCGATTTTGACGAAATTTTTTGTGCTTATCCGGTATCTATGAGAATCGGCCAACATCTATTCTTCATCCCCCTAAATGTTAGGGGTAGTCCACCCCTAAATTTTTATTTTTATTTTTTAGACAAAATTTTTAATTTCTCTTTTTTTATGATACAACATACAAAAATACATACAATCATCAATTTTCACCCTTCTACGATCAACCCTTATTTTTTAATGGCCATTTTAGTAATTTAATCATTTTTCCTCTCCGGTCGAAAACTGATCAATCGTCATTTAATTAGTTATCCCCGCCAGATGTCTACAGGTGTCACTTCTGACCCAGTAAACAGCAAGGAGTAGGGATCAGAACGAAGCCGGTCCCCTTTCTTTCTCACTCCCTACACAGTTGTCGGGACTACACAGAATAATGCCTACCATCATTATTGTTTATGCATCTAGTGTAGTAGTAACGTTGACAATAACAACCGCTAGAAAATCATCGCTAATTTAGCGATAAAAACCGCTTAAAAATTATCTCTAATTTATCAATTATTACGGCTAGAAAATCATGTCTAATATATCAATAAAAACGGATAGAAAATCGGCTGTCTCTGTCTCTGTTGGCTATAAAAACTGCTAGAGACAGAGACAGAGGTAGAGACAGAGAGACAGAGAGACAGAGAGACAGAGAGACAGATAGACAGAGACAGAGACAGAGACAGAGACAGAGACAGAGACAGAGACAGAGACAGAGACAGAGACAGAGACAGAGACAGAGACAGAGACAGAGACAGAGACAGAGACAGAGACAGAGACAGAGACAGAGACAGAGACAGAGAGACAGAGAGACAGAGAGACAGAGAAACAGAGAAACAGAGAAACAGAGAAACAGAGAAACAGAGAAACAGAGAGACAGACAGACAGAGAGACAGAGAGACAGAGAGACAGAGAGACAGAGAGACAGAGAGACAGAGAGACAGATAGACAGAGAGACAGAGAGACAGAGAGACAGACAGACAGAGAGACAGAGAGACAGAGAGACAGAGAGACAGAGAGACAGAGAGACAGAGAGACAGAGAGACAGAGAGACAGAGAGACAGAGAGACAGAGAGACAGAGAGACAGAGAGACAGAGAGACAGAGACAGAGACAGAGACAGAGACAGAGACAGAGACAGAGACAGAGACAGAGACAGAGACAGAGACAGAGACAGAGACAGAGACAGAGACAGAGAGACAGAGAGACAGAGAAACAGAGAAACAGAGAAACAGAGAAACAGAGAGACAGAGAGAGACAGAGACAGAGACAGAGGTAAATTAGTGATGATTAGACAGAATATATTTTAACAGTGTGTGTCTGTAAATATCAAATTTAAATCTTATAAATAGCCAGTCTTTCAGGAAAACTCTGTTTTGTAAGTAAGCAACATGATGTATCGAAAATAATAATAAAACTTCATGGTTTTATTCAATAAATGAAGTTGAATAAAATAAGAGGGTACTCTTTAATTTTTGGGATTGAAAATGATTAAAATGATAGCTCCGCGAAACTTAATTTTAGCTATCTTCAGTTCTTACTGTATCAGATAATTTTTTTAAGTTTGAAAAATTTTAAATTTTGTCACAAAAGAAGATTCTGAACGCAACAAAAAAAGACAACAGCTGGCAGTACGAAGTCTGCCGGGACAGCTAGTAATTTTATAGAATGGAGAGTAATAAACCCAAAATTAATTTCACGACCCTGCATGATTAAAAAAAAGATTAAACGTTAAAGTACAAGCATTCGCCGGTTAGAGGAACGTTTGAAAGCTGGATCACTTCCTCTAGAAAAGACCGAGCTAGAATGCAGGCTTCAGGTTTTAGATAAGACAATTTCTAAAGCAAATGAGTTGCAAGACCAGATCGAGCAATTAGACGAAATAGATGAATTTGGAGCCGAGTTGGAAGAATTAACAATAACAACCAAGGCAAGGATTATGTCCTTATGTAGTGCCTTCAATACAGCTGAGGAGTCCCGCCAATCTACTGAAATTTCTGCAGCCCCAACTCGAGCTAGACTTCCCAGTTTATCATTACCAATATTCAGTGAAAATTATTCGAATTTCAAAAATTTTATAAGTCTTTTAGAGATCTTGGTACACAAAGATGTGAGAAATATTGTGAGAATACTGTTATTGAGATATTTAATCATTTAATTTCTTGCCACTCTGGTGAAGCCTTAGGAACTATCAAGGCATTCAAAGTCACCGAGAGTAATTATGACAAAGCTATCGCTAGTCTAAAAAGATTCTATGATAACGAATGTCTCATCTTTACGAACAAAATAAGTCAATTGTGCCTTTCTTCCAAGGGTCTTATTGACACTGTGTCATTGATTTATGGATCATTGTTATCCATAGGAAATGACACTTAAATTGCAAACTCAATGATTATATATTTAGTTTTGAGTAGAGTAGATCCAGTGACCAGGCAAAAATGGGAAGAGTCACTGGAAAAAATATTAAATCGTAGGTACCAGCACCTATCCGCTGAAGAGACTGGCAAAACAAAACAGGAGAAAACTGGGTTAAGCAAGCAACTTAATAGAAGTTCGTTAGCTTGCTCCTTTGATAACACCAAACCAGCTTGCAGTTATTGTAACGCTCAAGACCATTTTGTGACCATTTTGTGGCCCAGTGCAGTCCGTTCGCTCGCCTTGCTGCCTCTGATTAAATTATCTGCGAAAAGGTCGACTAGATGTCAAATCTGTGCAAGATTGCACCATAAACTTCTGCACCGATTTACAATGGCTCAAAATAACTCAGCGTTACCACCACCAACAGAAATTCCTCCTCCAGCGTTAACGAATGATGGCCCTTCTACTTCACAAGATTTGTATGAGTCATCTCTAGAAAGGTTTTTGTTAGAGACGTCGATCGTAAGCGTTCGAACAAAAAATGACGAGCACATATTGGCCCGAGAATTACTTGACTCAGGAACACAAATGAACTTCATTACTGAAGATCCTGCTCAACGCCTACAGATTCGTCAAGAAAAGACAAATTAATATTCGTCTTGTGCTGGAATATTGCACCCTCCTTTTAATTCTTTTTCAGCTCCAAGATCTACTGCAAGGTCCAGAGGATTGGTTCCAGCATGGGTATTTTAAGTGAAGTTCCAAATACTCAAATAAAATTTGGAGTGAACTTAATTTATTTTTCCATATTGGGTATTTTTATTTCATTATAAAATATCTCCTTAACAGCTACTTCATATAATTTCATCAGAATTCATATTAATATTTATATATATTTACTAGCTGTCCCGGCAGACTTCGTACTGTTGTTTTTTTTTGTTGCGTTCAGAATCTTCTTTTGTGACAAAATTTAAAATTTTTGTCTACTTACTTAAAAACTTAAAAAAATTATCTGATGCAGTAAGAACTGAAGATAGCTAAAATTAAGTTTCGCGGAGCTATCATTTTAATCTTTTTCAATCCCAAAAATTAAAGAGTACCCTCTTATTTTATTCAACTTCATTTATTGTATAAAACCATGAAGTTTTATTATTATTTTCTATACATCATGTTGCTTACTTACAAAACAGAGTTTTCCTGAAAGACTGGCTATTTATAAGATTTAAATTTAATATTTACAGACACACACTGTTAAAATACATTCTGTCCAATCATCACTAATTTACCTCTGTCTCTGTCGCTGTCTCTGTCTCTGTCTCTGTCTCTCAGTCTCTCTGTCTCTCTGTGTCTCTGTCTCTCTGTCTCTTTGTCTCTCTTTCTCTCTGTCTCTCTGTCTTTCTGTCTCTCTGTCTCTCTGTCTCTCTGTCTCTCTGACTCTCTGTCTCTCTGTCTCTTTGTCTCTCTGTCTCTCTGTCTCTCTGTCTCTCTGTCTCTCTGTCTCTCTGTCTCTCTGTCTCTCTGTCTCTCTGTCTCTCTGTCTCTCTGACTCTCTGTCTCTCTGTCTCTCTGTCTCTCTGTCTCTCTGTCTCTCTGTCTCTCTGTCTCTCTGTCTCCCTGTCTCTCTGTCTCTCTGTCTCTCTGTCTCTCTGTCTCTCTGTCTCTCTGTCTCTCTGTCTCTCTGTCTCTCTGTCTCTCTGTCTCTCTGTCTCTCTGTCTCTCTGTCTCTCTGTCTCTCTGTCTCTCTGTCTCTCTGTCTCTCTGTCTCTCTGTCTCTCTGTCTCTCTGTCTCTCTGTCTCTCTGTCTCTCTGTCTCTCTGTCTCTGTCTCTGTCTCTGTCTCTGTCTCTGTCTCTGTCTCTGTCTCTGTCTCTGTCTCTGTCTCTGTCTCTGCCTCTGCCTCTGTCTCTGTCTCTGTTTCTGTCTCTGTCTCTGTCTCTGTCTCTGTCTCTCTGTCTCTCTGTCTCTCTGACTCTCTGTCTCTCTGTCTCTCTGTCTCTCTGTCTCTCTGTTTGTCTAAAAAATAAAAATAAAAATTTAGGGGTGGACTACCCCTAACATTTAGGCGGATAAGCACAAAAAATTTCATCAAAATCGGTCGAGCCGTTTCGGAGGAGTATGGTAACGAAAACTGTGGCACGAGAATTTTATATATTATGAACAGCTGAACAGTTTTGGCCGGCAATAATTTATTGAATTTGATTATCTTTTCTTTATCTATGTCTCTATTCGCCTCGCCGCTCTCGTGCATTCGATCGGCCACCTACTTCTGCGTCATGCGCTAGCGTTTGTCTCGCTCTCTCGCGGGATCTCTCGGTTGCTTCGAAGCATCAAGTGTTGAGCCGCTCTCCCCGTCAATATTCTATCTTTATAATGAACAAAAGGAATTTGAAAGCTTTGTATAAAATTCAGCAGGCCGATATTCACAATATTACAATGCTAATAGTTACAAATTTATAAATAATTCGCTTTTTAAGCACTCTTTAAATATTTCTTAATCTTGGCTTATGATAGCAGCCGGATTGCTTTCAGACTCGTCAATTAATGTCAAAGCTCTCCAATGCAAACCTAGCCCTAACTGTGCTAAAGAAAAAGCTTTTACATAACTGCAATCTTATGTCGATATGCAAAGTTATAGACAAAAATCGAGTAATGTTTCTTTCGCTAATTCAAGGTAACCGGTAGATCAATGATATTAGATGATAAGTTTTTAAGATTTTATCTGTCTATCTGCCCTGTTGGAAATCCACACCACACCACAAGGCTTATTAAGCCCAATCCTTATAAAAGGAAATATTCTGTTGCAGGAGCTTTGGCTTAATAAGCTAGATTGGGATGAGTCGATTCCACTGCGGAATCAGCGTGGAACAGAATTCAGATTTCCTTGTCACAGTTAGAAGATATCTCAATACCCAGATTTGTGATGAGTGAGCCAATGTCACCGATTCAAATTCATGCCTTTTCTGACGCATCTATGATAGCCTATGTAGCCTGTGTCTACATTCGTTGCGAACCTGCGGAATGTATTCAAGTGTTGTTGTTGACTGCAAAGTCCAAAGTAGCGCCGGTCAAGACAAAGGCGCTCCCCGTTTTGAGTTATGTGCCTCTTACCTTCTCGCTGTCGTCTGCCGCAAAATCAAGCCTCTTATAAAAGTACCGATCGAACGCAGTGTATATTGGTCAGATTCAAGAGTGTGTCTTCATTGGATACGCCCATCCATCAAGAGTGGTCAGAGGATCCACCTCATATTTATTGGAAGAGAAAGAAGGATTTTCCCCTTACTTAAAACTGCTGCGAAAGTTCGATTACATGTTCTGCTTTATAAAGGAGTGTACAAAATTGTTAATTCCTTTTGATAGTGTACCTTACCCTGTCGAATATCAAGAAGCTTTTAATAAAATTGTCCAGATAGTTAAAGAGCACGATTATGAAGAGGAAATTAAAAATATTCGAAAAAAACTGGTTTGTTAGCCCAAGTCTATAGAAGCTCAGGGTGGGCTTGCCTTTTCGTTGTTACAGATCATGCACTGCGACAACGCGACGAACTTCGTCGGAGTGGGTCGAAAACTTTTGAACAAAATTATAATGCTCTCTGCAAATGTATAAAAACTGGGACATTTTTGTTTAAATCTGATCACAATGTCTGATGGTAATTATTACTAATTAATTGTCTCAGTGTAACTAGTCGCAGCAGTCCCCGAATTGACCGTTATCAGCTGTCCCACATTCGTATGCGCTTAGTTGTTTAGAGCTTTGGTGGAGCTTCTGCGCAAGCTCTTTGTATAATTAGATGTAGATAATAAGTAGAATTTTATGAAGTCTAGTATAAGTTAGTTTAGGGCGGAGCGGGAGCGCAAGTGAAGCTCTCACTTGCGCTCTCCCATGAATTCGCCCCGCTTCGCCGCACTAGATAAGCTAGGCTTAAGGTTTGTTAATATGAAATATAACCGAATTTATAACGTCGAAGAGTGCACGCATTTTCGTTTTGTTCTTTTTTTTCGCAATATAATTATTTCTACAGCCACCAATTTTTTCCTTTCGTTTTTCGCGACGAGATAAAATAATCTCGATAAACATTTTGGCGCCCCCGGGTGGACTGTAGTAAATAATTAAATATAAAAGCAACAAAACATAGTGACAGTGACACATAAAATATATATAACAATATATATAACATATATATATCCAAAAAGAGTTGCTCGCGACGGTTGTGGTGGTGAATTCACAAATAAAAATTTAAGAATTCTCCGCGTCTCGAAATAAAACTTCTCCATAGCTGCTTCTGGAAGGATTCGTCGTCCCCATGCACTGCACCTGCATCAATTGTGAAAGGAAAGTGGCCGCAGGATTAAAGGATCCGAAAGCAGAAACCCAGGTATTTGTGCAAAAAATTGAAAGTTGAGATAAGACAAATTAAAATCCGTCTTGTGCTGGAATATTGCACCCTCCTTTCAATTCTTGGCGCATACGTACGTAGAAAAAATAGTAGAGCAAAAATAAATAACAACATATATAAAAATTCTAAAATTTTAATTATAAATATATGTGCTAACCTAAATGTACTGCCTGTGGATAAAATAAAAAAGAGAATATTTATATTATTTGCAATCACTGTCGCCCCCTACCCCTCGTTCTCGAATTTACAAATCTTCCAAATAAACACTAAAGTGCAGCCAAAAATTATTTTAATTATTTCAGATAAAATAAAGGTGCATATATATTTGGTTTACATACATACAAATAGATGCAGCGATAATATTCTCGTTTTCGTTTCCCACCGTTATCCGCTGCTGTATGTATGTATGTATATGCACTTTTTGGCGCGTATAGTTTACCGGTCTGCCAAGTGACGCGCTCCCCTACAATTTGGTCAAGCATATTGGTTTCGGTGTCATTGGCGACCAACTATTTTTTTGGATACTCTGTGCCTCGACTATCAATAATTCGTTATCAATTAATTAATCAATTTAGATTTGGTTAAATTTAATAAATTATTTATTATATTTAAATAAGATTAATTAATTATTTTCGTTTTCGCATTTTCTTGTTGTTGAATTAAATTCAATAAATTTTTAAATAAATTTTAGAAAAATTTAATAAATAAAAAATTTAATAAATTTTTAATATTAATATTTTAAAATTAATAAAAAATTTTAAATAAATTATTAAATCTTAAATTTGCATCGTTTTCGTTTTTGTATTGAAAAAACAAATTTTTTTAAAATGGAAAGTACTAAACAAAAACTTAATTCCACGACTCTTATTGACTTAAAAAAAAGATTAAATGTCAAAGTTAAAAGCATTCGCCGGTTGGAGGAACGTTTGGAAGATGGATCACTTCCTCTAAACAAAACCGAGCTAGAATGCAAGCTTCAGGTTTTAGATGAGGCAATTTCTAAAGCAAATGAGTTGCAAGACCAGATCGAGCAAATAGATGAAATGGATGATTTCGGAGCCGAGTTGGAAGAATTAGGAATAACTACGAAGGCAAGGATTATGTCCTTATGTAATGCCTTGAATTCAGCTGAAGACTCCCGTTCAGCTACTGCAATTTCTGCAGCCCCAACTCGAGCTCGACTTCCTAGTTTGGCATTGCCAAAATTCAGTGGAAATTATTCGGATTTCAAAAATTTCATAAGTCTTTTCGAGACATTAGTTGACAAAGATGTGAACATTCCAGTTATCGAGAAATTTAATCATTTAATTTCTTGCCTCTCTGGTGAAGCCTTAGGAACTGTCAAGGCATTCCAGGTCACCGAGAGTAATTACGCCAAAGCTATCGCTAGTTTAAAAAGAGTTTATGATAACGAATGTCTCATCTTTGCGAACCAAATACGTCAACTGTTCAGCCTTCCGAAAATTTCCCAGCCGTCTGCGTCGTCGTTGAGGGGTCTCATCGACACTGTATCATCCATTTATGGATCACTATTATCCATAGGAGATGATACTAAAATTGCAAACTAAATGATTATTCATTTAGTTTTGAGTAGAGTGGATCCAGTGACCAAGCAAAAATGGGAAGAGTCACTGGATTATGAGGAATTGCCGCTGTGGTCCGATTTCGAAAAAATACTAAATCGTAGATACCAGCATCTGTCCGCTGAAGAGACTGGCAAACCAAAACAAGAAAGAACTGGGTTCGGCAAGCAACTAAATAGAACTTCGTTGGCTTGTTCTTCTACCAACGCCAAACCAGCTTGCAGTTATTGTAACGCGAACAACCATTTTTTGGCCCAGTGTAGTCCGTTCGCTCGCCTTGCTGTAATGCAAAGGTTTGAGTTTGTTAAGTCAGCCTCCCTATGTTTGAATTGTCTGCGAAAAGGTCACACGGTAGCGAATTGTAAAGCGACCAGGTGCCAAATCTGTTCAAGATCGCACCATAAACTTCTGCACCGATTTACAGTGACCGAAAATAGCTTAGCATTACCACCACCCACACAAAATCCTCCTCCAGAGTTAACGAATGATGGCCCTTCTACTTCACATGCTTTGCATGCATCGTCTGTAGAAAGGGTTTTGTTAGCAACGTCGATCGTAAGCGTTCGCACAAAAAATGGTGAGCACATCTTGGCCCGAGCATTACTTGACTCAGGGTCACAAATGAATTTTATTACAGAAGATCTTGCTCAACGCTTACAGATCCGTAGGGAGGAATCGTGCATCAACTTGCTTGGAATTGGTCAAACTAATTCACAAGTTAAGAAAAAGATACACACCGTGGTGAAGTCGAGAGTCAATGGTAGCGAGTTTCCGTTCGACTTTTGGGTTTTGAAAACCATTTCAGGCTATCACCCTGATCAGTCAGTGAACGTAAAAGATTGGACCCTACCAAAGAACTTGCCGTTAGCAGACCCATATTTCTACAAACCTCAGCGGATAGATATGCTAATTGGAGCTGAGTCATTTTTCGAATTGTTGTCCGTTGGCCAAATAAAACAAGGTCCGAACCATCCCATCCTTCAAAAAACTCTCCTTGGGTGGATAGTATCGGGAAAATATCTGGCAAATTCCTCAACTCCTCCACAGCCAGTCTCTAGTCTGAATTGCCAAGAGGAAGTATTAGAGTCAATAGACAAAAACTTGAAAAAATTCTGGTCGTTGGAAGAAGTTCCTTCTTCTAAAAAGATGTTGTCGCCAGAACAAGAGCTATGTGAGGAACATTATCGGAAGACTACAAGAATACTGCCTTCAGGTCGATTTGAAGTTAAACTTCCATTTAAGTCGGATCCAAGCGTTTTGGGCAATTCATTCGAGATAGCCAAACGACGATTCCTGTCGCTCGAGAGAAGATTATCTCGAGATCCGAACTTAAAGAAAATGTATTTGGAATTTATGGAAGAATACGAATCCCTAGGCCATATGTCCCCTGCAAGCAATGACGTTCTTTCTTCTCCACACTACGTCATACCCCACCAGTGTGTCTTGCGGCCGCAAAGTACAACGACCAAACTTAGAGTCGTTTTCGATGCGTCCTGCAAGACATCCACACAAAAGTGTTTAAATGAGTTGTTGATGGTGGGTCCAACAATTCAGGAAGAGCTTTACTCAACTCTTCTTAGATTTCGGCTAAACAAATTCGCTCTGGTAGCCGACATAAAAAAGATGTATCGTCAAGTGATGGTAAATGAAGCAGATCGACGATACCAGTTGATAGTGTGGAGAAAAGACCCGTCTGAGTCCTTGAAATTGTGCAAGCTCAACACCGTTACGTATGGCACTGCAAGAGGTTGAGTGAATCCGCGAAAAATACATTCCCTCGAGCTGCTAAAGTTATTGGGTCTGACTTTTACGTCGACGACATGTTAACGGGTGCTGGTTGCGTGGAGGAGCTAAAGACAATTAAGTCTGAAGTAACTCAGGTTCTTCAAAACGCTGGGTTTGAATTGAGCAAGTGGTTTTCAAACTCGCCTGAAGTTACTGCATCCGAGAGCACGGTTAAGCCAATAACACTTTCGGACTCAGAGCTGACAAAAACATTAGGAATCGTTTGGGTTCCTAAAGATGATGTATTTAAATTCGAAATTGATATGTCAGTCATGGGTCAAAGGGCGACTAAGCGGAATATTCTTTCGGTGACGTCAAAGCTTTTCGACCCTCTTGGCTTATTAAGCCCGATCCTTATTAAAGGAAAGATCCTGTTACAGGAACTTTGGCTCAATAAGCTAGATTGGGATGAGTCCATTCCACTGCACTTGGAAACCGCATGGAACAAGATTCAGCTTGCCTTGTCACAGTTAGAAGAGATCTCAATACCGAGATTTGTGATGAGTGAGCCAATGTCACCAATTGAAATTCATGCCTTTTCTGACGCATCGATGAGAGCCTATGGAGCCTGCGTCTATATCCGTTGCAAATCTGCAGAAGGTAGTAAAGTCTCATTGTTGACAGCAAAGTCGAAAGTAGCGCCGCTCAAGACAAAGACGCTCCCCCGTCTTGAGTTATGTGCCGCTCACCTTCTCGCGGACCTCTGTCGCAAAATAAAACCTCTTATCACGAAGTGTATATTGGTCAGATTCGGAAGTTTGTCTTCATTGGATTCGTTCCCATCCATCGTCGTTGTCAACGTTCGTATCAAATAGAGTTGCTGAGATTCAAGAGTGGTCAGAGGATAGCACCTGGCGGCATGTACCAACTAAACAGAACCCGGCAGATATTGTGTCAAGAAAGGAAACGATAGAATCACTTTGGTTTACAGGTCCATCGTTTTTAACGGAGCCGGAAGATAAGTGACCAACGAGCCCTCGGTTTGATCCGTCACCAGAGATTTTGCAGATGGAAGCAAAGAAGAATGCGGTCGGACTGACTGCAATGGTCTCTACCTCAAATTTGTTGGAAGTGATAGAAGGATTTTCCTCACACTTAAAACTGCTGCGAGAGTTCGTTTACATGGTCCGCTTTATAAAGAAGTGTAAAAAATTAGTAGTTACTTCTGATAATGTACCTTCACCTGTCGAATATCAAGACGCTTTTAATAAAATTTTCCAGATAATCCAAGAGCACGAGTATCAAGAGGAAATTAAAAATGTTAGAAAAAATCTTGTTGTTAGCCCAAGCCTACAGAAGCCACAGCACAAGTGAGTCTCTTGCGACAGCGCGTTTGGATAGTAAACGCGCAGGAAGTCTGCAGTCAGATGGTGCGGTCATGCATACGCTGTTTTAAATGCAAGCCTCATCTGATGACTCAAATCATGGGAGATTTACCCTTAGATCGAGATCGTGCTCGATCAAGCTAGCGAGGTTGCCAGTAGTTGAAGCCTAAGGAAGGCCTTCAACGGGGCCGGTGTATAATTAGATGTAGATAATAAGTAGAATTTTATGAAGTCTAGTATAAGTTAGTTTAGGGCGGAGCGGGAGCGCAAGTGAAGCTCTCACTTGCGCTCTCCCATGAATTCGCCCCGCTTCGCCGCACTAGATAAGCTAGGCTTAAGGTTTGTTAATATGAAATATAACCGAATTTATAACGTCGAAGAGTGCACGCATTTTCGTTTTGTTCGTTTTTTTCGCAATATAATTATTTCTACAGCCACCAATTTTTTCCTTTCGTTTTTCGCGACGAGATAAAATAATCTCGATAAACACTCTTAGTTTATTGTATTTGTTTTGGGGTTAAATTGACCAATAATAAATTGAACCTCGTCTTTTTAATTTGGATATCAAAACGCTGATAGCTCAACACGCTGATAGCTTTATTTTTCACACAGAATATAAGTCGATCAAGCCAAGATTGGTTCTATATCTTCTACCAGACATACCAGACATACCAGTGAACGATCCAAAATGCGACAACTTTGGTATTTTTGAAGAAAGAAGTTTGGGAATTTACCAAACTTTAAAATACTAAGGTATTTTAAAAAGTTGTAGATCAAAAGTTGTCCATATTTTAGTAACAAACATCTCCAATTTTTTCAGGATTGTAAAAAATAGTGCAAATAGATAAACAGAGGGACAAACTGCCTTCATTTGGAAAGATCTGAAAAAAAAATTTCTTGAATAACTTCTGAGCGAAATGTCGGATCGGGTAGGTTGAGGTACCAATCGCGACTTTAAGAGTAGAATGCGAGATAGAAGAAATATTCTATAAATGTCTCCACCCTGGTCTCGAAATCCGCGACGATGCCTTCCAACTCGCTAAGCCACACATTTAACATCTCCTCCGGAAATGTGTTCACTGATTTCAAGGAGGACAGCAACCCTTGCATGCGAATCTGGAAGACAAAAGAGAAGATTAAATGCCGCTGGATCAATATTCTAATCGGCTTATCTGGTGGCTGCTTAGCCCAACATCCTCCCCCCTATTGAAGGGTGGGCCTTCAATAACAATTCTGGAAGGGCAGCGACACATCTTGTAGTGGATTATTCCACGGGTTGCGTAGTTGCATTAAGACGATCGTGCAGGGAGAACAAGGCACAACAACTTCTCCCAACCTTTTGACCATGCATTGCTCCCCCAATAGACCAATGCGGGAATCGAGTTCTCCTAACGAGTGCAGGGGGTCCGGAACGTTGATTCTTCTCAGTTTCTTCTTCTATATGGGGCAATGCAGCCTCCCGCGGTAGTCCATTGCGTCTATGATTTGTGGTTGTGATTTGACCCTCGTTGGTCTGCATAGCATGCGTGTGTATGAGTGTGTGGTGTCTGCTGTCACACTGCTGACAGTTGTACTTTGAGCTATAGTTTGATGACCTGTGACCTGGTTTGAGATAGTTAAAACAGAGAGATTTGTCCTTTACAAAAGAATGGCGTTGGTCGATAGACAAACCAATGAATTGAGGACACTTAGACAGTTGATGCTCATCCGCATTACAATTCACGCATTTTGTCATCGCAGCAGTTACCATGGCTCTGCTTGTCTTCTTGTTGTTACCACCCTGTCTCGGTACAGGATCGCTTTGACACAGCTCAAATTCTTCACATCGTGCGTCCAGGAACTTGAAGAACTCTTCGACTCTTGGTGAATTTGAAGCACGGCTTTCATCTACCCATTTGCATCGTGACTCTGGATTGATTTTATTCAGCAATAAACAGGTTGTGAATAATTTGACGTGGTCGGTCGTATCTTTCGTTGAGGCGCTCCCAAGCGTTGTCGTATGCGGTCTCAGAAATCTGCAATGGCTTACCAAACTTGCAGCCTCGTCCACGAAAAACGATTTTAGATAGTTGAACTTCTGTATCTTAACCAGATGTTGCTTGCTATGTACAGTGCTTATGTACGGTGCTTTGAAGGCTGGGCATTCCTTGTAAATGCCACCAAACGGTTTTTTGTGAATTCTGTCTCCCTTACTGGCGCCGGGGCGTCAGCCTGGGTTGGTGTTTAAGTTCCTCCGAGGCGTTCGAAGAACTCTTGTTGTTGCTGCACTAAGCGAGAAATAGCGTCGTTGTTAGCTATTGAGTCTCCTTCGGCATGTCTCGTTGTTGTTGGTGTTGTCGGCTCCTGTGAGCGCTTGAGGGAAAATAAAAGCGCACGGGCTTTTATGTACTTCGCCTCATACTCGTCGTAGTCATCCGCAGGATCAACCCAGCCCTCGACGTCGTCAAGCACGCTCAGATCATCTCCGGCAAGTTCGAAATCATTCCAAACCTTGTCGAGCCTGACTAGCAGTACCTCCATGCCGTAAACGCCGATTGATGCGGAAGAGTTTTCTGCTGTGTGTAGCAGTTTGGTGAGGCTGGATTTGAGACGGCCCTTCACTCCCTTTAGCCGTTTGAGTTGTTCCATCGCAATGGTGCTTTACATTTAGTTACTAACAATAACGAATCTGGCTCTAAGGACCAATTTTCTTATGATGATTAACTTTATTTATTGAAATGAAAGAGCTGGCTCAATCGCTTGATTTCGCTATTTGTCCAACAAAGCAAAGCAAAAAACTCACACGCCGAACTTGCAACCGACGCTTCTAGTTTCTTCTTCTTCACATAAACTTTTTGTGTGCCCAGTTTCCAAACCGAATTGTTAATTAATGCAGTTTCCAGTCTGACAGTGACCGTTCATCAACAGCAATATTGATTAAGTTAAAAGGTCTCTCCTTGATTGAGACCTTGTCGTGGTGAGGGGGCTGAGTATGTGAGGATTCTTAATAAACATCACGGAAACCAGCATCAATCATTTGTTTTAATTAGTTTATAAACCATATATTCATCGAATTTGTAAAAGAATGGTCTTAGTTTAACTTTGAAGAAAACACAATTTTCAATAATTCAGTTATATGGTAGCTGCAAGATATAGTCGGCCAATCTTTATGCAATTTGAGTTATCTTACGAGTTACGATATGTTGGCCAAAAATAAAATCGGCGAAAAGTCCCAACCCTCTATCTTAAAAAATTGTGAAATTTTGTAGGTAAATCATGTGTCAAAAAAAAATTCTTTTGAAAGAATTCCCCAACGTTATAACTTAAAAATTTAGAAAGTTGTGTTTTTCCGATCGTTCAGTTATGTGGCAGCTATAAGATATAGTCGGGCGATCTTTATGAAATTTGGCATATCGGATTACTTTGCCCAAGTCCCTTATTCTTACTTAAAAAAACACCAAAGTTATGCCAATTCCGATCCTTCTATGTAAGCTATAGGATATAGTCGGCCGATCCTTATGAAATTTTGTAGATCAGATATTTTTGAAATGCCGATCACGACAAATTAAAGCAACAGCTTGTGCACATTCATTTAAAGAAATAAGAGCGGCCCCTCTGCCTGCAGTACACCAACAACATGAACGAAAGAAAGCTTTCTGTCCCAGAAACAGAGCGTAGACGGTCTTCCAATGCCTATTTCTCATTCGTCGCAAACAAAGAGCGTGCAAGATCATGCTCTCCCGCTCTCCCAGGCACAAGTAATGCATTAACCTGGGGTGCGCAGTGCACCTCCCCAGCACTATCCTCTGGTCTACCCTCTGGTCTATCAACTCCGTTATATTTGCCTACAACGAGCACTATTACATCGATTACCATATCGTGTACAACCACAACAGCAACATCGGTAGCTGTCTCTCAGCCCCCCGAGGAACAATCCAAACGGGCATTGACATTGATATATTGGGCATTGATATATCCAAGTAAAACGAAAGCTCAGTCCCCAGCCGAAAAAAAATGTTAACGCTGGGTAAAGGGTATCGAAGGAATGTTATCCACACTTATAAGTTTAATGGTTACTATGCAAAATAATATGCAAGAGCTCATGCGAAACCAAAGTCGATTAATGGAGCTTTTAGTCAAACAAAAATCCAATTAGATGGCTTATTTGAGAATCTGTCTATGGAATGCTAACGGCATTTCAAAGCGCAAAAATGAACTTAAGACATTTCTTGATGATAATAATATCGATATTATGCTCCTCTCCGAAACTCATCTAACGAACAAAAACAACTTCTATCTGACGGGCTATATGTTTCATGCAACAAATCATCCAGATGGGAAGGCACATGGAGGAACTGGGATCCTCATAAAGCAGCGCATAAAACACCATTCCCTCCAACGAGTTGCTACAAATTCCCTGCAGTCAACTTCAATACGAATTCAGACTGTGGGAGGTCATCTAAATCTAACTGCACTATACTGCCCACCACGTTTCTGCATATCTGATATGAAGTTTATGCAATTCTTTGATTCACTAGGCGATTGCTTTTTAGCAGGCCGCGACTACAATGCCAAGCACCCACACTGGGGTTCTCGCCTAACCAACCCAAAGGGTAGACAACTGTACAACGCTTTGATACAGCCAGGAAATAAACCACACTTTCTATCACCGGGAAGGCCTGCATACTGGCCAGCGGACCCACGGAAGAAGCCAGACCTAATTGACTAATTTTCCAGATACACTACTTACATGCTCAAGCTCAAACAAAAATTCCCCATGAAATATACACTTCCATTTATAGAAATATGAGTGTGTGCGTAAAACCGAGCTTCACAGGTGGCTGCACAAAATTGGAAGCTCCCCTTGTAGGACTATATCTTGAAATAATGAATTTTGCCAGATACAAGCGATACATTAAAACTTTCGTCATCTCAAAGGCTATCTTCAAAACAAAAAACAAATACAAAAAAAAAATATTTTCTGAAAAAAAAATGTCTTTACAGTGTATTTTTTATACCGTTGCAGAGGGTATTATAATTTTAGTGAAAACAATTAGGATCACCTCTTGAGTCTGTCCGTCGTCTGTTTCTACGGAAACTAGTCTCTCAGTTTTAAAGCTATCGAGTTACAACTTTGCACTCATTCTTCTTTTGATTACAGTATATAAGTGGGAACGGCCGTATCGGTCAACTACATCCTATTGCTGCCATATAACTGATTGATCATATATGCCATAACTTTAATTTTTTAAGTTAAAGGGTTGGGACATTCCCCACATGTTGTATTTGGTCAAAATATCTTACCTACAAAATTTTATAAGGACCGTCCGACTGTGGCACAACATTGCTATATTTATACGCTTGCAGAGGGAAGTATAGTTTTGACATCTGCGACCCTATAAAGAATGTATATTCTTGATCAGGATCACCCCCTGAGTTGATATAAGCATGTCCATCTGTCCGTCTGTCTTTTTCTACGCAAACAAGGTCTCAGTTTTAAAGCTATCGAGTTGAAACTTTTCACACATCCTTTTTTTTCAGGCAGGGTATAAGTCGGAACGGCTATATCCGATAGCAGCCATATAACTGATTGAAGTTAACTGAAATGTCTTAGCTGTGGCGTTTTTTAAGTTAGAGGGTTGGAACTTTCCACACATAGTATTTTTGGTCAAAATATCTTATTTCAGAAGGATCGGCCGACTATATCCTTTAGCTGCCATAGAACGATCGTAATTGGCATAACTTTGGTGCTTTTTAAGTTAGAAAGATAAGACTTGGTACAGATTCCTTAGGTACACCACTTTTAGAGTCGATAGAACTCTGCGAAGGGGAGGAGGAGTGTTCATTTTTGTAGACTCAAAATTCGCTTCTGAAGAGGTAAAATCTCAAGGATTAAGTGGAATTTCTGATTGTCTGATGGTGACCAGCTCTGCGTGACTTTAATATCCTAGAACTCATGTGGTCTAATGTTGATAATTCACCGTCTTTACAGCCTAACTCGCACCAAGACTTCCCTGAGGGTATTTTCGACATGTCACTCGGGCAAATTAACGTTAGAAATTCTTTATGCCGCCTGTTTCACCGTGCATAGCGCAGAATGTTATAGGAGTCATATCTTTCCTAGTCTTACATTATTCCGCTGCATAAGAAAGGGAAAAAATTCGACGCTCCTAATTAGGCATTTCTAAATTGTCAGCCATTCCAAAGCGTATGCTAAGTAGGTATCATCTCCAATTTTTTTCAGAAATGCCAAGAAAAAAAAAGTGTAAACACCCAACCAGACAAACAGAGGGACAAACTGCTTTCATTTGGAAAGAGCTGAAAAAATCGAATTTCTTGAATAACTAACTTTCTTGAATAACGAAATGTCGAATGGGGTCGGTTGAGGTACTAATCGCGTCTTTAGGAGTAGAATGCAAATAAAGAAAAATATTCTATCTTGGGACTAAAATGTCTACATCAGCCTCAACTTAGTGATTAAAAATTTTTTTTATACTCACCATAATTTCTTCCAAACCAAACGACTTTTGGAAAATGTTTATACGAAAATTATACATTTCTTTCAGATCGGATGCATACAGAAAATTTTTTTTCTTCGGCAATATAAATAGGATCGTTAGGGCCAATTTTTGGAAAAACTTCTTTTCTTAAAAAAACTTTTTTTTCAGTTTTTTATTACCATTTTTGACGTTAAGTCTGGATATAATAGATATTTTAAAAAGTTTTAAACTTAATAACGCGTAACTTAACAATCAATTTACGTAACTTCACATGCTATAATTCGATAAATTTATGAAAAATTTTTTTTTTAATATTTTGCCAATATAATTGGATATGACACATTTCATAAGGATTGGCCGACTATGTCATATAGCTGCCATATAACTAAGCGATCGGAAATGGCGCAACATTGAAACTGTTTCCAACATTTTTTAAGAAACTTAATTCCATGTTGAAATTCTCACAAGGGTAGATCAACTATATACATATTATACATTATAAGCTGCTACCTAACTGCAAGGATATATCAACTTCGACTCTGTCCGAAGTTAGTTTTCCTTTCTTGTTTTATTTACTTTTAATTGTATTTCTTATCTGTATTTTGATAATTAATTATACAAAAAACACCAAAGCTATGGCATTTCCGATAAATCAGTTCTATTATATAGTCGACCGATCCCGGGCGTTCCTACTTATTTACTGCCTGCAAACAAAAGATGTGTGCAAAGTTTAAGGTTGATAGCTTTAAGACTGAAAGACTTTTTTGTTTGGAAAAAGACAGACGGACATGCTTATATGGACTCAGGCGGTGATCCTGATCAGGACCGTCAAGAACCGAACCGGACCCCGGTACGTGGGGTGTTCACGGGCCCCTCTTCATATAATATGAATTTAGTGAAATGATAAGGATTCAATCGTGGAAATTAAATGGTAAATTTTTTGGAATAAAAATACAATGCTTTCCCCCCAATCTCTCATCGATGTTATATTTTCAATCGAAAATTCATTTTTTTTCCCTAAACATGGAATCTGAACCAACATCCATATTAAGCTTCCCCGAACCAAAGTCCAGAAAAAACATAGGTTCCATCACGTACAGTTTCCTCGGATTGATTTTACCATATATTAAATGTTGTAGCTCATTTAATTGCGTTGACCATCATTGTTTTTAGCACATATCATTTTTAAAATATATGTGTACTGGTGAGCAAAGAAGCCAAAGGCGAAGCTATTTGAAATAATTTATAAATTGTAAAACGGAGGAACAGCGGCGGGTTTATCAGCAGTTTTGTTTTTGTTTATTTCTCTCCCGTTCGCATGCGCTTTACTGGTATTTGTCGCGCATGCTTTTTTGGGAGCTTTTTCTAGAGTTTCTGCACACTAGCTTATCTTACATTTGTGTGCGTTCCCCCGCCTCGCCTCTTGCCAACGAAAATATAAACAAATGCATGTTTTGAGTTTCTATTGCTAAGCTTTACTTTACTTGTATTTTGGCACTGATTTGAGCGGCTGCCAGTTTGTTGGTTAGATTGAACCCTCAACTAAAAACATTGAAATTGAACCGTAAAATCGTATATTTATTTGGCCACCTTTAAAAAATATTAAAAGCTTAACACAATCTAAAATTAATAAATGGCATCTAGCAGCTACCATATCTTTGGAATACTTATCCAAAGTTGAAATCTCCGATTTTCTACATTTGTTTTACTGCATCTATGATTTTTCCCCAAAACTTTTCCCTATGGAACACTTTTTTCTTATTCAAAACAGTAGATCATAAAATATTTTAATTTTGGATTTAAGGAGAAGCTCAAAATAATTTGATTGAATTTGTTATAGTTATTTAAACAATATATTCTTCAATTAAATAGGAGCATCTTCAAAATCTGTAAAGCTTTACTAAAATTGCTGACGACCCTGACTCTTCTGTCCGCGTCTGGCGGTGATCCATTGTTGGGACGGCTGGTGATCCTCTGCGACCAGGACCAGATCGCCCTTCCCAATGTCCTTTTAATGTTCGTTTATTCACTTTATATTTGCTTAGAACTAATAAAAAATAACAAAAGCGTAGCGGATGAGGCTGTCGATGTCGTGAGGCGCCGAAAATGTTGTGTTTCTAGGGATGGCCTCCAGCGATATCAATACTCTCGTGAGATATCGAGTTCAATTGTGCTATGGTAAGCACTTTGCCACAGTACCCCCCCTTCCAGAGTTCCAGTTAGGAAAGATACTTTGCTGGGAATCTGACTCGTCGTCCTGATCTTGATAACTGCTCGGTTGCCTGGGCAGTTGGCGCTGTCGTTTTGTCATGAGTCGGAGGAGATTCGTTTTGGAAGATGTCTGCCGGTTTAAGTCTGTCGATAGACACCTTGTTGTCTTTTGTATGTCCTTCGAGCGTAAAGTACTGGTCGTGCTTTGCTAGCACTTCGAACGGACCCTCGTAGTTTGCTCCCAGAGGGGTTTTGACTCGATCCACTCTGACGAAGACGTGGGTACAATGGTTTAAATCCGGGGGCACAAATTCCTGCGGTGTATGATGGTGCCCTGGCTTAGTGGTTGGTAGCTGAAATATGGTTTTTTGAAGAGCCTCGGCAAGCTCAGACTCGGTATGTTTTTGTGTGTTTGGTGTAAAAAATCCGCCAGGGACACGTAGAGCGGTGCCATAAACCATTTCAGCTGGGCTCAGCCCGATGTCGCTTTTAACTGTTGTACGTAGGCCTAGGAGGATTAAGTGCAGGGAACTGTTCCAGTTAATAGGATCGGCGCATTTTAAGGCAGCTTTTGATGTTCTGTGCCAGCGTTCGAACATCCCTTTGGCTTGTGGGTGGTACGCCGTCGTGCGCAAATTTTGGCGAGCTCTTGGAATAGTGTGGACTCAAGTTGTCGGCCTAAATCCGTTGTGATGTGGAGAGGGATTCCGTACAGAGCGAACCATCCCGAAATCAGTGCGTTGGCCACAGATTGTACTGTGATGTCGACTTAGGGGATTGCTGCGGGCCATCTTGAGAAGCGATCGATACACGTGAGGCAGTATCGATATCCGTTCGATGATAACACGGGTTCGAAACGGGCGATTTTGTGTGTCGTTGGAATTTAGCTTTTTGACACGGGATGCAAGAGCGTACTATTTTGGCCACATCCTTCGCCATGTGGGGCCAAACATAGTGTTTGCCGACCAATTTATTCGTCGCCTTAACTCCTGGATGGCTCATCGAATGCAGGGCTTGGGCACGAACGGGCGTATCTGGTTATTGGCGACGTGACAGTACAATTGCTTGTTTGACCCTGAAAGGGATAATTTGGTTAGTGAGATGGTATTTTCTGGATCAGAACTGAGTAGCGATTGTAGTTCGTCGTCGTTTTCCTGTTCCAGTGCCATCTCGTCGAAGTCGATGTGTTTGATGGCTTCGATGCGTGGGAGAAGATCAGCCACGTTGTTTTCCTCTCCTGTGATGTGTCGGATATCGGTACTGAATTGGCTGATGAAATCGAGTTGGTGCGCGCGTCGCGGAGATGCTTTCTGGCTGTTTTGATTGAAAGCTTACATCAGCGGCTTGTGGTCGGTGAAAATGATAAAGTTTCTGCCCTCCAATGCGAACTTGAAGTGCAAAATGGCCTGACAGATGGCAGTCAGTTCTCTATCGTAGGTACTGCACTTCTTTTGCGTCAGCTTGAATTTCTTGGAGAAGAAACCCAGTGGTTGCGTCTGCTCGTTGACAATCTGATGTAACACGGCACCCATGGCGTCATCGGAGGCATCGGTGGTTAGTGTTAATTGCGAGTTAGGTGCCATGTAGTTCAGCAATGTAGCGTTTGCAAGCTCGTTCTTGCAGGCGTTCAGAAGGCGTGGTGGGCTTCTGAAGACCAGAGTATCGGGGTTTTGTCGTTCTTTTTATTGCCCTGGATTAGCGTCTGGAGTATGGGTTGGTTATCAGCAGCACGAAGGATAATAGAAGTTGATCATACCCAGAAACTTTTTTAAATCTTTAGCTATAAGCGGTTTTTTAAAGTGGCGGATGGCTTCCACTTTGGCTTCGGATGGTTTCAAACCGTGCTGGCTGATGTCATGTCCCAGGAACTTGAGTTGTGATTTACCGAATTGGCACTTCTCGAAGTTCACGGTGAGATGTGCCTTTCGAAGGCGGTCAAGGGTCGTACGGAGGTGCGTCTCGTGCTGCTCCTCGGATTCTGAAGCGATCAGAATGTCGTCGATGTATGCGAAAACAAAGCCGAGATCCTGCATTACGTTGTTTATGTGACGCTGAAAAGTTTGCGCTGCATTGCGTAAGACGAGTGCCATGAACAAGAATTTGAATAGCCCAAAAAGCGTGATAATTG
This sequence comes from Drosophila ananassae, assembly GCF_017639315.1. Lineage (NCBI taxonomy): Eukaryota > Metazoa > Arthropoda > Insecta > Diptera > Drosophilidae > Drosophila > Drosophila ananassae. The sequence goes on from NW_025319066.1 coordinate 194,148, forward strand.
CTGTTTTGGGAATATCTTGCGGTTCGACAGGGATCTGGTGATACGCTTTTTGCAGGTCGATTTTTGAAAATATCTTTTTACCATGTAGGATGCTTGTTACATCCAGTATGTACGAAATAGGGTATCGATCCGGCACTGTTACGTTCTTTAGTGCTCGGTAGTCGCCGCATGGTCGCCACTCTCCGTTTGCTTTCTTTACCAGGTGTAATGGACTGGACCAGTGGCTTTTTGATGGGCGACATACTCCTTTTTCGATGAGGTAGGAGAAGTCAGTTTTTGCGGCTTTGAGTTTGTCGGGCGCTAGTCGTCGGGCGCGGGCGTGAGTAGGCGGGCCGTTGGTCGAGATGAAGTGCGTTACTTCGGACTCTGCTGGCAGCCGGTTCGAGTTGATCGTTGCGAGATCGCGGTATTCGTGAAGCATCCTAGCGTATTGGTTGCTCGTGTCGTAGGATAAAATCGCGTTGATTTTACGTTGAGGCGCGTGACATGTTGATTCGTGCAGCGTAGCTCGATCGATAAGTTTGCGTCGTTTCATATCGACGAGTAAGTCGAAATGTTGAAGAAAATCGGCTCCAATGATAGCGCAGTTGACGTCAGCTAATACGAAGTAGACTTCTGCATGAATGCACTCATTTGTGGCAGAAAAGATCTGTACAGTAGTGTAGTGTATTCAAAAACACTGCTCTCATTCTTTATTGTACAGTATACTCTATAGGTCACAATAAGAAAGCACAACATTTTCAGTGTACTCACTTCGATTGTGAACAGTATTTGATTGTACTTTTCGATAGTGATTACTACATTTGTGCTTATTTTTAACACTGTACATCTTGTATGTCAACTGTGTACAACTGTACAGGTGAGTGCAGTAATTTTTAATAAGTGGACAAACATGGATTCTAAGGAGATCGACGCTCGTGCAATGAACTCACAACATTTTCTCAAACATTCAGGATGAACTACAAACATATAAAAATGTAAATAAAGCGTACAGTCAAGATTTTGATGTTCTGCAGTGGTGGTCAATAAATAAAGACCGTTTTCCTCTGCTTTATCAAATTAGCTAAAAGATACTAGCAGCTCCCGCAAGCAGTGCAGCATCGGAAAAGGCATTTTCCGTTGCCAAAAATTTGATTTGCGAAAAACGGTCCAAAATTGCCACCACTGAAGACATGGTAAACAAAATAATGTTCCTTCATTCTAATATTGATAACTTAAATGTAGATAATGTTATAACATAAAATAATTATTATAATTAGTTTAAATTTAATAATAATAATTTATAAATTTTTTATTTTATAATAAATACATTTAAAACGAAAAAACAAATCAATTTTTTAATTGGAAATACATACACATGAGAACTATACATATATGTGTGTATGTATATACCAGTCATGAAGTTTCACTCACTGTACAGTAAGTCAACTGCACACCAAAACATTGTACAGTGCGTTGACTACTGCACACCAATTTTGCTGTACTCATTGAGGCTGTACAACTATGGAATGAGTGATACTACTGTCAATCAAAACAGACAATACTACCCTATTCACTCACACCCAAATATACTGTGCACAAAAAATAGTGTACCCACTTTTAGAATAAGTGATTCATTTGTCCTTTTGGATGCATTCATGCAGAAGTCTAATACGAAGGTCCAAACAAAGTTTTGTCCCAATCCAGCGAAAATATTATGCGTTTTTGCGATTCTGCAGGGTGGAAATGTCGGCACTGTGCAAATGTCACTGAAATGTCGGCGTCGGTGTCGATGAGAAATTGAGTTTTGGAGTAATTGTCGTTGATAGCGAAGCGGGCAATTGTGTTGTGGTCTTCTTCGAATTTGTCCGCCGAATCCGAAGACTGTTTTAGTTGTTTGGTTCGGATGAAAACGAGCACGGTTGGCGACATTTCTTGGCGGCGTTGCCAAACACAAGCCTGAGGTCGGGACGCTGTTGCGATCCGTTGATGTGGATGAACTGTTCTTGCGGTAAAGGTTTTTGAACAGTGCGTTGATTTGTTGCTCGATGCGGTCTAGACGTTCCTCGAAAACGGTGCTGCTGGGTGGCGCCGATTTGGCGTCAACGGTGCGTATATGATGAAAATCGCCAACTTCCATGACTTTGTCTGCCAACTTAGCTAAATCTGCTAGGAAGGCGTCCGATGCTTGCAAGATCGCTTGCACTTGTGTTGGTAGGCGCTGCAGCCACAGTGCTTTTAAGAAAGTTTCGACAACTTTCTTTGTGGCGAGTGCGTTTAACTCGTTGAGCAGTTGTGTGAGGCGCTTGTCACCAAGGTCAGTCTCCGAAATCAACTTCTGGATTTTCTTCTGCTCGCTTTCGCAGAAGCGTTCCAAAATGCACGACTTTAAGTTTTCGTACTGGTTGGTTGACGATGGCGTCGGCAATTCGGGCAGGTACCGGTGCTTCGATTGACGCCAGGATCGTGTTGAATTTCGTGTCGTCTGCAGTTATTCCTGCCAGACCGAATTGGGCTTCGATTTGCGACAGCCATAATTCTGGGTGCTCGGTCCAAAAGGGCGGAATTTTAACGGTATCGTGAAAGACGTCGGCGTCGTCTTGTGTGGGGTCGTTGTTTGCCGTTGTTTGTCGTTGTTTGTCTGGGTCACCAATTTAATGTTCGTTTATACACCATATATTTGCTTAGAACTAATGAAAATAACACAAGTGTAGCTAGCTGCGGATGAGGCTGTCGATGTCGGGAGGCGCAGAAAATGTTGTGTTTCTAGAGGTGGCCTCCAGTGATATCGATACTCTCGTGAGATATCGAGTTCGATTGTCCTGTCACGGTCGCCATGTTGTTTGATTTAAACCATGTAGTTTATTTTGTTTTGTAATCTTTATTGAGTTTTCTTAGTGTTTTGTTAATTTAGACTTTATTCTTTAAAAGTCAAATCTAGAGTGATTTGATATTCTGTTGCTCGCGACTGCGCTGCCTACAAAAGCTCGGCAGCGATCAGTCGCGGCTATATTCATATATATACTAGCTGACCCGGCAGACTTCGTTCTGCCAGCTGTTGTTTTTTTTTTGTTGCGTTCAGAATCTTCTTTTGTGACAAAATTTAAAATTTTTCAAACTTAAAAAAATTATCTGATACAGTAAGAACTGAAGATAGATAAAATTTAATTTACTCCGACATACTCCTTTTTCGATGAGGTAGGAGAAGTCAGTTTTTGCGGCTTTGAGTTTGTCGGGCGCTAGTCGTCGGGCGCGGGCGTGAGTAGGCGGGCCGTTGGTCGAGATGAAGTGCGTTACTTCGGACTCTGCTGGCAGCCGGTTCGAGTTGATCGTTGCGAGATCGCGGTATTCGTGAAGCATCCTACCGTATTGGTTGCTCGTGTCGTAGGATAAAATCGCGTTGATTTTACGTTGAGGCGCGTGACATGTTGATTCGTGCAGCGTAGCTCGATCGATGAGTTTGCGTCGTTTCATATCGACGAGTAAGTCGAAATGTTGAAGAAAATCGGCTCCAATGATAGCGCAGTTGACGTCAGCTAATACGAAGTAGACTTCTGCATGAATGCACTCATTTGTGGCAGAAAAGATCTGTACAGTAGTGTAGTGTATTCAAAAACACTGCTCTCATTCTTTATTGTACAGTATACTCTATAGGTCACAATAAGAAAGCACAACATTTTCAGTGTACTCACTTCGATTGTGAACAGTATTTGATTGTACTTTTCGATAGTGATTACTACATTTGTGCTTATTTTTAACACTGTACATCTTGTATGTCAACTGTGTACAACTGTACAGGTGAGTGCAGTAATTTTTAATAAGTGGACAAACATGGATTCTAAGGAGATCGACGCTCGTGCAATGAACTCACAACATTTTCTCAAACATTCAGGATGAACTACAAACATATAAAAATGTAAATAAAGCGTACAGTCAAGATTTTGATGTTCTGCAGTGGTGGTCAATAAATAAAGACCGTTTTCCTCTGCTTTATCAAATTAGCTAAAAGATACTAGCAGCTCCCGCAAGCAGTGCAGCATCGGAAAAGGCATTTTCCGTTGCCAAAAATTTGATTTGCGAAAAACGGTCCAAAATTGCCACCACTGAAGACATGGTAAACAAAATAATGTTCCTTCATTCTAATATTGATAACTTAAATGTAGATAATGTTATAACATAAAATAATTATTATAATTAGTTTAAATTTAATAATAATAATTTATAAATTTTTTATTTTATAATAAATACATTTAAAACGAAAAAACAAATCAATTTTTTAATTGGAAATACATACACATGAGAACTATACATATATGTGTGTATGTATATACCAGTCATGAAGTTTCACTCACTGTACAGTAAGTCAACTGCACACCAAAACATTGTACAGTGCGTTGACTACTGCACACCAATTTTGCTGTACTCATTGAGGCTGTACAACTATGGAATGAGTGATACTACTGTCAATCAAAACAGACAATACTACCCTATTCACTCACACCCAAATATACTGTGCACAAAAAATAGTGTACCCACTTTTAGAATAAGTGATTCATTTGTCCTTTTGGATGCATTCATGCAGAAGTCTAATACGAAGGTCCAAACAAAGTTTTGTCCCAATCCAGCGAAAATATTATGCGTTTTTGCGATTCTGCAGGGTGGAAATGTCGGCACTGTGCAAATGTCACTGAAATGTCGGCGTCGGTGTCGATGAGAAATTGAGTTTTGGAGTAATTGTCGTTGATAGCGAAGCGGGCAATTGTGTTGTGGTCTTCTTCGAATTTGTCCGCCGAATCCGAAGACTGTTTTAGTTGTTTGGTTCGGATGAAAACGAGCACGGTTGGCGACATTTCTTGGCGGCGTTGCCAAACACAAGCCTGAGGTCGGGACGCTGTTGCGATCCGTTGATGTGGATGAACTGTTCTTGCGGTAAAGGTTTTTGAACAGTGCGTTGATTTGTTGCTCGATGCGGTCTAGACGTTCCTCGAAAACGGTGCTGCTGGGTGGCGCCGATTTGGCGTCAACGGTGCGTATATGATGAAAATCGCCAACTTCCATGACTTTGTCTGCCAACTTAGCTAAATCTGCTAGGAAGGCGTCCGATGCTTGCAAGATCACTTGCACTTGTGTTGGTAGGCGCTGCAGCCACAGTGCTTTTAAGAAAGTTTCGACAACTTTCTTTGTGGCGAGTGCGTTTAACTCGTTGAGCAGTTGTGTGAGGCGCTTGTCACCAAGGTCAGTCTCCGAAATCAACTTCTGGATTTTCTTCTGCTCGCTTTCGCAGAAGCGTTCCAAAATGCACGACTTTAAGTTTTCGTACTGGTTGGTTGACGATGGCGTCGGCAATTCGGGCAGGTACCGGTGCTTCGATTGACGCCAGGATCGTGTTGAATTTCGTGTCGTCTGCAGTTATTCCTGCCAGACCGAATTGGGCTTCGATTTGCGACAGCCATAATTCTGGGTGCTCGGTCCAAAAGGGCGGAATTTTAACGGTATCGTGAAAGACGTCGGCGTCGTCTTGTGTGGGGTCGTTGTTTGCCGTTGTTTGTCGTTGTTTGTCTGGGTCACCAATTTAATGTTCGTTTATACACCATATATTTGCTTAGAACTAATGAAAATAACACAAGTGTAGCTAGCTGCGGATGAGGCTGTCGATGTCGGGAGGCGCAGAAAATGTTGTGTTTCTAGAGGTGGCCTCCAGTGATATCGATACTCTCGTGAGATATCGAGTTCGATTGTCCTGTCACGGTCGCCATGTTGTTTGATTTAAACCATGTAGTTTATTTTGTTTTGTAATCTTTATTGAGTTTTCTTAGTGTTTTGTTAATTTAGACTTTATTCTTTAAAAGTCAAATCTAGAGTGATTTGATATTCTGTTGCTCGCGGCTGCGCTGCCTACAAAAGCTCGGCAGCGATCAGTCGCGGCTATATTCATATATATACTAGCTGACCCGGCAGACTTCGTTCTGCCAGCTGTTGTTTTTTTTTTGTTGCGTTCAGAATCTTCTTTTGTGACAAAATTTAAAATTTTTCAAACTTAAAAAAATTATCTGATACAGTAAGAACTGAAGATAGATAAAATTTAATTTCGCGGAGCTATCAATTCAATCATTATCAATCCCAAAAATTAAAGAGTACCCTCTTATTTTATTCAACTTCATTTATTGAATAAAACATGAAGTTTTGTTATTATTTTCGATACATCATGTTGCTTACTTACAGAGTTTTTCTGAAATACTGGCTATTTATAAGATTTAAATTTGGTATTCACAGACACACACTGTTAAAATACAGCCTGTTAATTAATTCAAAGCTTTCTCATAAACTATATTTTTTGTTTTGTTTTGTGGTGCGTAAATAAACAAAGAAGACGGTTTTCCGACGCGCGAACACGCGAGGTCTAATTGTCCATGCGTGAAACATGGAAACTCCAAGTTGATTCCACAAAATTCTAACGATTGTCCTTGCGATTTATTTATGGTCATCGCAAAAGGCAGACGTACTGGAAATTGTAAGCGTTTAAAATCGAATGGTATATCCGTGGCGGGATCAAGACATCCTCTCCTTTGTATTTTCCTTTTATGATTGTCGCCTCAATGACGTTATTCAGCCAGTCTTCCAGTATTATGGCTATCAGATGGCATCCGATCCAATGCTATTTTGATCATGTTTACTAAATTGTTATTCTGATGAAGAAACATTTGTAATTGTTGGACAATGGTTCTCTTCACTGTTGGATTGTGAGCACAACGATTATTAATTTCCTCATCTGAATTGCCCATAAAATAAATTTGTAAAAATTGATGATCTGCATCAGGTAGTGCTAACAGAGTTCCCAGTAAGTAATAAAATTGTCCTTGTATCTGTGATTTTTCAAAATTTGGCCATTAATTATTTCCTATATATATATTTTAATACAAACTTGAATATGTTTAATATAATACCTTAAAAGTGGGCATGAAATTGTCTTGTATAATATGTGTAGCACCAAATGAGGTCATCTGGAAACAGTTGTTATATTTCTGAATGTTGGTCAAGAAGTGCTTAGAATCATTTCCAATCCCAGAAACTAAAGAGCGTAAAGGATCTGGGGATGGGACCAATTGTGGCAATTTTACTTTGCCTTCAGCGCAACATAATCCAGTAGATTCAACAGTGTTTGTTGGGCCAAGCAGCCACCAAAGAATTCATCTAAAATAATTATAATATGCTAAGCTGCAGCTGTTGTTATCAGCATGTTTCGTCTCTGTTTTGTCCCCAGTTTCGCATGCGCTTTATTGGCATTTGTAGCGTATGCGCTTTGGGGAGCTTTAGTTGAGCTTCTGCGCAAGCTCTTGTTTTGGCGTTTGTTGTGATTTGGAGTTGATTGGAGCCGCATATATTAGGGTTAAATTGAGCCCAAAATAAATATATTGAAACTATAATTTGAAACGCGTATAGTTATTCGGCTGCTATTCTATTAATATTAATATTAATAATAATATGAAACTATTAATAGCTCAACATTTGGTGACCCCGACGTGATTTCATCCCGGTTGATTATTGTGATCAACATTAAAAGTGCCAAGAAAACGCCCTTGTTGTTGTTACAAGTTGCATTTTAATCGAATAATGGAGTCTGGAGCTGAGAATATTGGAGCTGCTGCCGCAAACCGGGAAAGGATGCTGCGGAGAAGAGCAGAGGTCACCTGCCAGGAGATGGAGGCGCTGCATCATAAAGTGAAGGCTGCGGCGCGGACTGAGGATTGTACTATTATGGCGCTTGAGTCAGTGGAGAAGCGTTGCGGTTCACCGCGCTTCAAGAAGAATTGGAGGAGCTTAATTTTAGCGAGATCGGGAGTGATCTGTATTGGAGATTCTCGCAGCTGGCGACTGATGTGGAAGTGGAAATTCAGGTGGAGGTTGCCAAGCGCTCCATGAGAATCGCTGCCCACTCCACACTTCTCGACGGTGCCAGTGTATCGCCAATGCCAAACAAACCAGCCCCCTCCTTGCCACCGTTGCCGATGCCAACATTCAGCGGCGGCTATGCCGAGTGGCCGGATTTCTGCGCCCTATTTAGGACAACCATCGACAGTCACCCGCACTTGACCAAGATGGAGAAGCTCAGGTGGCTCATTTCCTGCCTGCGGGACTCAGCCCTGGAGACTGTGAGGGCGCTAGAGATTACCGACGCTAACTATGATGTTGCCCTTGACCTTTTGCGCAACCGTTTCAGCAACCGTCGGTTAATCTTCCAGGCTCACATCAACGAGATCCTGCAGCTAAGGGTGGTTGAGCCGGGATCCGTTGCTACTCTTCGGGAGTTATCCGACCGATTCAATGGACATATGCGGGCCCTCATGAGTTCCGGGACGTCGGCCGAAATTCAAGGGTGCCTCCTCATCCAGATCCTCTTCCAAAAGCTGGACCCCGCTACAAAGGCCAAATGGGAAGACTCTCTGGCAGGAAGCACTGATGACAGCCTTCCATCTTGGGAGTCTATGGCACGATTCCTAGAGCAAAGGTGCCGGACTCTCGAAAGCGTTGACTTTTCTTTGGCGTATTCACCAGTTAACCAAGTAGGCCGAGGTAGATCGTCCAATAACCGATCCTCGTGCATGGTTATTAACGCCAGTCCTGTTCTATGCGCCCCGTGTGGTGTTTCGGCGCACGAGCTTCCAGCTTGTCCAAAGTTCAGTGCTTTGCCAATTGAGGAACGGTACGACGAAGTGCGGCGTCTGACTCGCTGTTTTGTTTGTCTGGAGGATGGCCATCTCGCTCGCGGATGCTTAGCTTCCCGCTGCTCGACGTGCAATCACCGTCATCATATTCTGTTGCACCCTCGCGGGCAGGTTTCACCCGCACGAGTCTCACGTCCCATCGGTGCAGTTGCTGGTGCGAACCCATCCCGCTCAATCAACCCTGTTATGAACCAGGATCGCAATGCTGAGCTAGTGCTCCTGCCAACAGCAAATGTACTCGTTCGTGGTCGATCTGGAGACTTCCTGCCTTGCCGAGCGTTACTGGATTCCGGTTCACAAGTACATCTCATCTCGTCGCGGCTGGCGAATGAACTTCAGCTTGGCTGCTCCAAATGCTCCACAACGGTGGCCGGTTTCGGCGGCGCTGGATTTGAAACAGATGGAGCATCGGTTAATGTGTGCTTGAAGTCCCGCCTTAGCACATATTCAGTGGAAATTGAGGCTGTTGTAGCTTCACATATAACGGACTATCAGCCTAGCCAGGACATAGATGCTTCGGGCTGGAAGATTCCTGGTAATATGGACCTAGCTGACCCCAACTTCCACAAAACGCAGCGAGTGGACCTGCTGATTGGAGCCGGTTTATTCTTTGACCTGTTGTCGGCTGGCCAACTCCAGTTAGGTCACGGGCTCCCAATTGCTCAGAACACTCGATTTGGCTGGGTGTTTTCTGGCCACGGTGGACTATCACGGGATGTGTCGGCGCTCTGTGGTAGGGAGGACAACCCATGGAACAACCTCTGCAATAATGTGACTGCTGCCCCTTCCGACATTGTTATTGAAGGCCCACCCTTCAATGGGGGGAGGATGTTGGGCCAAGCAGCCACCAAAGAATTCATCTAAAATAATTATAATATGCTAAGCTGCAGCTGTTGTTATCAGCATGTTTCGTCTCTGTTTTGTCCCCAGTTTCGCATGCGCTTTATTGGCATTTGTTGCGTATGCGCTTTGGGGAGCTTTAGTTGAGCTTCTGCGCAAGCTCTTGTTTTGGCGTTTGTTGTGATTTGGAGTTGATTGGAGCCGCATATATTAGGGTTAAATTGAGCCCAAAATAAATATATTGAAACTATAATTTGAAACGCGTATAGTTATTCGGCTGCTATTAAAAACTATAAATAGCTCAACAGTGTTCTTTAACGCCTTACAATATTTACAAATTGTTTTCATTTCCCCAATTTTTACAGATTTGTCGGCAAAATAATCAATTGCCGGATCATAGTGGAATGCAGCTCGTTCAAGAATCACAGGAGCACTACGTCTGCGGATTCGCTCAATTTCATTATGTCTAGCTTGCTGTTGATGTGTTTGATGTGCCCGAACTCATTGCATTCTAAGCCTATCTCCTACATTGTCACTCACTAAAGAACGCAATTCTGACATAGCAATACGACTATTTTCTTGATCTGCCTGTCTCTGGTCATCAGTGCGGTTAGCACGTGAGGTAGCTCTTCGCACATTTAGTTGACTACGACGACCTAAGTCATGCCATCTTCTCCTCGGCATCGTAAATTGTAATTAATCAAAGTGAGAAAATTTCCCGCTCATAAAGTGTCACTATCACAATACACTTGTTGCTGGCTTAAGACAAATGAATTTGAAAAATAATTTCCACAATACACGTGATTGATTTGATGGTTTTAAATTAAAATTTTTCCAATATTTTTCACAATTTTTCAGTGAACACAATATCGGTTTGTCACATAAAATTAACTGAGCAGAGAACAATGAGAAGCTGTCAAACAATGAATCACGTACCGGCGCCTACTATTATTGTAGCCTCCATTTTATTTAGAAAACGTTTGTATGGGAAATAGAAAAATGCGGTTTGAGGATTTTCCCGGCAATTATTCGGGATGAAAAATAGATGTTGGCCGATTCTCATAGATACCGGATAAGCACAAAAAATTTCATCAAAATCGGTCAAGCCGTTTCGGAGGAGTATGGTAACGAAAACTGTGACACGAGAATTTTATATCTAATATATATAAACGAATATATAACGAAAACTGTGACACGAGAATTTTATATCTAATATATAAAATTCTCGTGTTACAGTTTTCGTTACCATACTTTTATATCTAATATATAAAATTCTCGTGTCACAGTTTTCGTTACCATACTCCTCCGAAACGGCTTGACCGATTTTGATGAAATTTTTTGTGCTTATCCGGTATCTATGAGAATCGGCCAACAACTATTTTTCATCCCCCTAAATGTTAGGGGTAGTCCAACCGTAAATTTTTAGTTTTATTTTTTAGACAAAATTTTTAATTTCTCTTTTTTTATGATACAACATACAAAAATACATACAATCCTCAATTTTCACCCTTCTACGATCAACCGGGAATGATTGCCGGGAAAATCCATAAACAGCATTTTTCTATTTCCCAAACAAACGTTTTTTAAACAAAATGGAGACTACAATAATAGTAGGCGCCGGTATGTGATACATTGTTTGACAGCTACTCATTGTTCTCTGCTCAGTTAATTTTATGTGACAAACCGATAATGTGTTCACTGAAAAATTGTGAAAAAAATTGAAAAAAATTTTTATTTGAAATTTTATTACTTCTCAAATTTCGCGGGAAATTTTCTCAATTTGATTAATTACAATTTACGATGCCGAGGAGAAGACTTAGGTCGTCGTAGTCAATTAAATGTGCGAAGAGCTACCTCACGTGCTAGCCGCACTGATGACCAGAGACAGACAGAAGAAAATAGTCGTATTGCTATGTCAGAATTGCGTTCTTTAGTGAGTGACAATGTAGGAGATAAGCTTAGAATGCAACGAGTTCGTGTACATCAAACACAACAACAGCAAGCTAGACATAATGAAAATGAGCGAATCCGCAGACGCAGTGCTTCTGTGATTCTTGAACGAGCTGCATTCCACTATGATCCGGCAATTGATTATTGTGCCGACAAAACAGTAACAATTGCGGAAATGAAAACACTTTGTAAATATTGTACGGCGTTAAAGTACACTGGTGAATTTACTGGATTATGTTGTGCTAAAGGCAAAATAAAATTGCCACAAATGGTCCCACCACCAGCTCCTTTACGCTCTTTAGTTTCTGGGATTAAAAATGATTATTATTTATCTATTGCTATTCAATACAGTTCATATTAAATTATAATCAGTCAATGTGATTATAATTTAAAGCAATTTAGGTGTGTTTCTAACGAAAAAGGGTCAATTTTAAATTTTTTCCCGCTCCACAAAGTTCAAATCCAATCAAATTATTCGCGTGCGCTTTGGGGGATCTAATGTCGCGTTTCGAAATTAAACAAAAGTGAATCGCGATCGCGAAAAAATTTCAGAGTCACAAATTGTAATTAGTACTGTAATTTAATTTATTTGGTCAGCTCCACGAAACTTTACTTTAGCTATCTTCAGTTCTAACTGTATCAGATAATATTTTTAAGTTTGAAAAATTTTAAATTTTATCACAAAAGAAGTTTCAAGAAAAAGTCACAAAAGAAGTTTTGTTAAGAAAAGAAGAAAAAAACAACAGCTGGCAGTGCGAAGTCTGCCGGGTCAGCTAGTATTAGATATATTTCTATGCTCGTATATAAGGCTGGTAGCGGCCCGAGCGTAAGGGTGTAAGTATGCATGGCTTATTTGTATGCGTTATCAACTCATGGGAATTTGCTGACCAATGCACTTCCCAGGAGTGAGGCTTTAAGGCATATGTATATAGCTGGCTATTTGGCCGGGGCATTATGATTATATAACAACACTGTAGCACAATATTGTATTGCTACAGTGGATGCTTCCTATAATGACCCATGCATACTACAATTTGATAATTTTCCAATGGTTCGTACTTTATTTTGGAAATGTTTATAATTTAATTTTTATCGGTCGTATTTAATATTCGGACAAAGGTGTTGCTTGAATCAGTTATAGTGCTGGCTATAATGATGCCTTCATCTATACACTGATTTTTAATAAGGACTTCTTTGTGGGTGGTTATTATATTAATTTGTCTCACGACTTTGGATCGTGCTGGGATAAGTAAGTTATTATTATTTGAATGTGTAATCGGAATATTTATGTCTTGATTGAAATCTGATGGTTTTGCTATTAACCAATCTTGATCTATTTGAAAATCTAGTTGACAATTGAACCTTTTTATGAAATCCATTCCCAATATGCCATCACATGGTATTGGGAAGTCATTGTTTACTAAATGAAAATGAAATGGAATTATGAATTTTCCTGTTTGAATTTCTACGAAAGTTAAACCTTGAGATTGAATAGTACTGTTTAACGAGATTATTTTATCTCGTCGCGAAAAACGAAAGGAAAAATCGGTGGCTGTAGAATTAAATTATATTGCGAAAAAAAACGAACGAAACGAAAATGCGTGCACTCTTCGACGTTATAAATTCGGTTATATTTCATGGGAGAGCGCAAGTGAGAGCTTCACTAGCGCTCCCGCTCCGCCCTAAACTAACTTATACTAGACTTCATAACATTCTACTTATTATCTACATCTAATTATACACCGGCCCCGTTGAAGGCCTTCCTTAGGCTTCAACTATTGGCAGCCTTGCCAGCTTATGGACTGCTCTCCGAAACAATGCTCCTCTACTCGTCCTGACGTCGGCGACCCTGACCCTTCCGTCCGCGCCGGCGTGAGTCTCGACGACCCTGGCGGTGATCCACTGCTGGGGCGGCTGGTCGTCCTCGGCGACCAGGACCAGATCGCCCTTCCTGGCGTCCTCCTGCTCCCGCTGCCACTGCGACCGCGCCTGTAGGCCCAAGACGTACTCCCGGGACCCACGCTGCCAAAACATTTGCTTGATTGACGAGACAAGCCGCCATCGCCGCAAGCACGTTAGACCCTGCTGGTCCGGGGTCCGCGGTGCTGGTGGGGCGATGAGCGGCCCGCCTGTCAACAGGTGCCCGGGAGTCAGCGCCTCGCCGTCGCTTGGGTCCTGACTGAGGGCGCCCAGGGGCCTCGAGTTCAGGACGGCCTCGACTCCAACGAGGACGGTCTGCAGCTCCTCTGCGGTCAACTTCGCGCTGCCCACCGCTCGTAGGAGTAGGTTCTTTGCAGACTTCACACCTGCCTCCCATAGTCCGCCCATGTGCGGAGCCCGCGGCGGTATGAACGCAAATACGCATCCTTTTTTTGATGCGTATTGCCGCAGCTCGTCCGCTTCGCTCTCGATCTGGTGCCGCAGTGCCGCGAAGTGGCGACTCGCTCCGACGAAGTTCGTCGCGTTGTCGCAGTGCACGGTCTGCGGACATCCTCGGCGCCCAACGAACCTTTGAAAAGCCAATAGAAAGGAATCAGTTGACAGATCGGAAACTACTTCTAAATGTACTGCTTTAGACGAAAAACAAACAAACAGGGCAATGTAGGACTTGTATGGTGGCCTACCACGAATTTTCAAGGTCGTCTCAATAGGGCCACAGAAATCCACGCCACATATGGAAAATGGGCGGAGAGCACGAACTCGATCTAGGGGTAAATCTCCCATGATTTGAGTCATCAGATGAGGCTTGCATTTAAAACATCGTATGCATGACCGCACTATCTGACTGCAGACTTAATGCGCGTTTACTATCCTAACGCGCTGTCGCAAGAGACTCACTAGTGCTCGTGGACCCACATGAAAATTCGACTCGTGCAAGTATCGGACGTAGCTCTGAACAAATTGAGAGCGCTTCGTCAACAAAACTGGAAACTTGGCATCGTACGAAATAGGAGCATTAGCTAGTCGCCCCCCGACCCGCAACAACGAAAAGGTAAGCCCAGCCTGAGAGGTTTCATGAACAAACGGACTTAGCTTCTGTAGGCTTGGGCTAACAACAAGATTTTTTCTAACATTTTTAATTTCCTCTTGATACTCGTGCTCTTGGACTATCTGGACAATTTTATTAAACGCGTCTCGATATTCGACAGGGGAAGGTACATTATCAGAAGGAACTACTAATTTTTTACATTTCTTTATAAAGCGGACCATGTAAACGAACACTCGCAGCAGTTTTAAGTGAGAGGAAAATCCTTCTATCACTTCCAACAAATATGAGGTAGAGACCATTGCAGTCAGTCCGACCGCACTCTTCTTTGCTTCCATCTGCAAAATCTCTGGTGACGGATCAAACCGAGGGCTCGTTGGCCACTTATCTTCCGGCTCCGTTAAAAACGATGGACCTGTGAACCAAATTGATTCTATCGTTTCCTTTACGTCTCCACCTCTTGACACAATATCTGCCGGGTTCTGTTTAGTTGGTACATGCCGCCACGTGCTATCCTCTGACCACTCTTGAATCTCAGCAACTCTATTTGATACGAACGTTGACAACGACGATGGATGGGAACGAATCCAATGAAGACAAACTTCCGAATCTGACCAATATACACTTCGTTCGATCGGTGCTTTGATAAGAGGTTTTATTTTGCGACAGAGGTCCGCGAGAAGGTGAGCGGCACATAACTCAAGACGGGGGAGCGTCTTTGTCTTGAGCGGCGCTACTTTCGACTTTGCTGTCAACAATGAGACTTTACTACCTTCTGCAGATTTGCAACGGATATAGACGCAGGCTCCATAGGCTCTCATCGATGCGTCAGAAAAGGCATGAATTTCAATTGGTGACATTGGCTCACTCATCACAAATCTCGGTATTGAGATCTCTTCTAACTGTGACAAGGCAAGCTGAATCTTGTTCCATGCGGTTTCCAAGTGCAGTGGAATGGACTCATCCCAATCTAGCTTATTGAGCCAAAGTTCCTGTAACAGGATCTTTCCTTTAATAAGGATCGGGCTTAATAAGCCAAGAGGGTCGAAAAGCTTTGACGTCACCGAAAGAATATTCCGCTTAGTCGCCCTTTGACCCATGACTGACATATCAATTTCGAATTTAAATACATCATCTTTAGGAACCCAAACGATTCCTAATGTTTTTGTCAGCTCTGAGTCCGAAAGTGTTATTGGCTTAACCGTGCTCTCGGATGCAGTAACTTCAGGCGAGTTTGAAAACTACTTGCTCAATTCAAACCCAGCGTTTTGAAGAACCTGAGTTACTTCAGACTTAATTGTCCTTAGCTCCTCCACGCAACCAGCACCCGTTAACATGTCGTCGACGTAAAAGTCAGACCCAATAACTTTAGCAGCTCGAGGGAATGTATTTTTCGCGGATTCACTCAACCTCTTCAAACACCTTATGGCCAGGAATGGGGCTGGTGCAGTGCCATACGTAACGGTGTTGAGCTTGCACAATTTCAAGGACTCAGACGGGTCTTTTCTCCACACTATCAACTGGTATCGTCGATCTGCTTCATTTACCATCACTTGACGATACATCTTTTTTATGTCGGCTACCAGAGCGAATTTGTTTAGCCGAAATCTAAGAAGAGTTGAGTAAAGCTCTTCCTGAATTGTTGGACCCACCATCAACAACTCATTTAAACACTTTTGTGTGGATGTCTTGCAGGACGCATCGAAAACGACTCTAAGTTTGGTCGTTGTACTTTGCGGCCGCAAGACACACTGGTGGGGTATGACGTAGTGTGGAGAAGCAAGAACGTCAGTGCTTGCAGGGGACATATGGCCTAGGGATTCGTATTCTTCCATAAATTCCAAATACATTTTCTTTAAGTTCGGATCTCGAGATAATCTTCTCTCGAGCGACAGGAATCGTCGTTTGGCTATCTCGAATGAATTGCCCAAAACGCTTGGATCCGACTTAAATGGAAGTTTAACTTCAAATCGACCTGAAGGCAGTATTCTTGTAGTCTTCCGATAATGTTCCTCACATAGCTCTTGTTCTGGCGACAACATCTTTTTAGAAGAAGGAACTTCTTCCAACGACCAGAATTTTTTCAAGTTTTTGTCTATTGACTCTAATACTTCCTCTTGGCAATTCAGACTAGAGACTGGCTGTGGAGGAGTTGAGGAATTTGCCAGATATTTTTCCGACACTATCCACCCAAGGAGAGTTTTTTGAAGGATGGGATGGTTCGGACCTTGTTTTATTTGGCCAACGGACAACAATTCGAAAAATGACTCAGCTCCAATTAGCATATCTATCCGCTGAGGTTTGTAGAAATATGGGTCTGCTAACGGCAAGTTCTTTGGTAGGGTCCAATCTTTTACGTTCACTGACTGATCAGGGTGATAGCCTGAAATGGTTTTCAAAACCCAAAAGTCGAACGGAAACTCGCTACCATTGACTCTCGACTTCACCACGGTGTGTATCTTTTTCTTAACTTGTGAATTAATTTGACCAATTCCAAGCAAGTTGATGCACGATTCCTCCCTACGGATCTGTAAGCGTTGAGCAAGATCTTCTGTAATAAAATTCATTTGTGACCCTGAGTCAAGTAATGCTCGGGCCAAGATGTGCTCACCATTTTTTGTGCGAACGCTTACGATCGACGTTGCTAACAAAACCCTTTCTACAGACGACGCATGCAAAGCATGTGAAGTAGAAGGGCCATCATTCGTTAACTCTGGAGGAGGATTTTGTGTGGGTGGTGGTAATGCTAAGCTATTTTCGGTCACTGTAAATCGGTGCAGAAGTTTATGGTGCGATCTTGAACAGATTTGGCACCTGGTCGATTTACAATTCGCTACCGTGTGACCTTTTCGCAGACAATTCAAACATAGAGAGGCTGACTTAACAAACTCAAACCTTTGCATTACAGCAAGGCGAGCGAACGGACTACACTGGGCCAAAAAATGGTTGTTCGCGTTACAATAACTGCAAGCTGGTTTGGCGTTGGTAGAAGAACAAGCCAACGAAGTTCTATTTAGTTGCTTGCCGAACCCAGTTCTTTCTTGTTTTGGTTTGCCAGTCTCTTCAGCGGACAGATGCTGGTATCTACGATTTAGTATTTTTTCGAAATCGGACCACAGCGGCAATTCCTCATAATCCAGTGACTCTTCCCATTTTTGCTTGGTCACTGGATCCACTCTACTCAAAACTAAATGAATAATCATTGAGTTTGCAATTTTAGTATCATCTCCTATGGATAATAGTGATCCATAAATGGATGATACAGTGTCGATGAGACCCCTCAACGACGACGCAGACGGCTGGGAAATTTTCGGAAGGCTGAACAGTTGACGTATTTGGTTCGCAAAGATGAGACATTCGTTATCATAAACTCTTTTTAAACTAGCGATAGCTTTGGCGTAATTACTCTCGGTGACCTGGAATGCCTTGACAGTTCCTAAGGCTTCACCAGAGAGGCAAGAAATTAAATGATTAAATTTCTCGATAACTGGAATGTTCACATCTTTGTCAACTAATGTCTCGAAAAGACTTATGAAATTTTTGAAATCCGAATAATTTCCACTGAATTTTGGCAATGCCAAACTAAGGAAGTCGAGCTCGAGTTGGGGCTGCAGAAATTGCAGTAGCTGAACGGGAGTCTTCAGCTGAATTCAAGGCATTACATAAGGACATAATCCTTGCCTTCGTAGTTATTCCTAATTCTTCCAACTCGGCTCCGAAATCATCCAATTCATCTATTTGCTCGATCTGGTCTTGCAACTCATTTGCTTTAGAAATTGCCTCATCTAAAACCTGAAGCCTGCATTCTAGCTCGGTTTTGTTTAGAGGAAGTGATCCATCTTCCAAACGTTCCTCCAACCGGCGAATGCTTTTAACTTTGACATTTAATCTTTTTTTTAAGTCAATAAGAGTCGTGGAATTAAGTTTTTGTTTAGTACTTTCCATTTTAAAAAAATTTTGTTTTTTCAATACAAAAACGAAAACAATGCAAATTTAAGATTTAATAATTTATTTAAAAATTTTTTATTAATTTTAAAATATTAATATTAAAAATTTATTAAATTTTTCTAAAATTTATTTAAAAATTTATTGAATTTAATTCAACAACAAGAAAATGCGAAAACGAAAATAATTAATTAATCTTATTTAAATATAATAAATAATTTTTTAAATTTAACCAAATCTAAATTGATTAATTAATTGATAACGAATTATTGATAGTCGAGGCACAGAGTATCCAAAAAAATAGTTGGTCGCCAATGACACCGAAACCAATATGCTAGACCAAATTGCAGGGGAGCGCGTCACTTGGCAGATCGGTAAACTATACGCGCCAAAAAGTGCATATACATACATACATACAGCAGCGGATAACGGTGGGAAACGAAAACGAGAATATTATCGCTGCATCTATTTGTATGTATGTAAACCAAATATATATGCACCTTTATTTTATCTGAAATAATTAAAATAATTTTTGGCTGCACTTTAGTATTTATTTGGAAGATTTGTAAATTCGAGAACGAGGGGTAGGGGGCGACAGTGATTGCAAATAATATAAATATTCTCTTTTTTATTTTATCCACAGGCAGTACATTTAGGTTAGCACATATATTTATAATTAAAATTTTAGAATTTTTATATATGTTGTTATTTATTTTTGCTCTACTATTTTTTCTACGTACGTATGCGCCAAGAATTAAAAGGAGGGTGCAATATTCCAGCACAAGACGGATTTTAATTTGTCTTATCTCAACTTTCAATTTTTTGCACAAATACCTGGGGTTCTGCTTTCGGATCCTTTAATCCTGCGGCCACTTTCCTTTCACAATTGATGCAGGTGCAGTGCATGGGGACGACGAATCCTTCCAGTAGCAGCTATGTAGAAGTTTGTTTCGCGACGCGGAGAATTCTTAAATTTGTATTTTGAATTCACTGGCACAACCGTCGCGAGCAACTCTTATTTTTTTTTGAATATATGTATATATGTTATATATTATTGTTTATATATGTATGTGTCACTGTCACTATTTTTTGTTGCTTTTTTATTTATTTAATTATACTACAGTCCACCCGGGGGCGCCAAAATGTTTATCGAGATTATTTTATCTCGTCGCGAAAAACGAAAGGAAAAATCGGTGGCTGTAGAATTAAATTATATTGCGAAAAAAAACGAACGAAACGAAAATGCGTGCACTCTTCGACGTTATAAATTCGGTTATATTTCATATTAACAAACCTTAAGCCTAGCTTATCTAGTGCGGCGAAGCGGGGCGAATTCATGGGAGAGCGCAAGTGAGAGCTTCACTTGCGCTCCCGCTCCGCCCTAAACTAACTTATACTAGACTTCATAACATTCTACTTATTATCTACATCTAATTATACAAGTACCTTCTCCTATACCAGACATTGTTATAGTTTTTGTTGAATCTACTTCATTATATTGATCTGAATTTATTTTTAAAATGCTAATGTCTGAGCCTGTGTCTATTAACAGAGTTAGGGATGTTTTTGTAACGTAATTTTTAATGGTTACATAAATATTGAGGCTGAGGTTTATTTTATACAGTTGTAAGTTTTGTGGCTTTTTCTTAAGGGAAGTCTATAGTTTTCCGGCTGGGATTCAATAGCAGTGAATACTGTATGACATAGAAAACTTTGCAAAAGAATCAAAATTCAGACTCGAAAACGCTTATAAAAGAGCGAGAATGATGATTGAACAAAATAAGCAAAAACAAAAAGAAACCTATGATAAAAGATCAAATGATTTAAAATTAGAAATAGGAGATAAATAGGGTAGAAAACGAAGTAGGGCATAAATTAGACTTTAAGTATACAGGACCCTATAGGGTAGAAAGTATAGGAGAACGAGATAACATAACAATCTCAAACGTAAAGAATAAAAATCAAACAGTGCATAAAGATAGATTAAAGAAATTCTATTCATAATTCTATGGTAGCCACCAATCAATCAAAAAAAAAAATTATATATATAATATACAATAATAAGCAAAATAAATAAGATAACTATTTTTTCAGAGAAATTTTACATATGACAATAATGCAAACTATATTAAAACATATTTTTTTTTTCCTTTTGTTTACATTTTTCTAAAAATCTAGATTTTGATCATAAAATATAAATTAATCATATATTACTAAAATTTAATCAAAACATTAAGAAAATCTTTAAACTCTACACTAAATATATATAATCAATAGATAATAAGTTAATTCAAAATAACTCCATTTTATTACGTTATTTTAAAAAAGGAGGGAGATGTAGTATGCATGGGTCATTATAGGAAGCATCCACTGTAGCAATACAATATTGTGCTACAGTGTTGTTATATAATCATAATGCCCCGGCCAAATAGCCTGCTATATACATATGCCTTAAAGCCTCACTCCTGGGAAGTGCATTGGTTAGCAAATTCCCATGAGTTGATAACGCATACAAATAAGCCATGCATACTTACACCCTTACGCTCGGGCCGCTACCAGCCTTATATACGAGCATAGAAATATATCTAAAATATAAAATTCTCGTGTCACAGTTTTCGTTACCATACTCCTCCGAAACGGCTTGACCGATTTTGATGAAATTTTTTGTGCTTATCCGGTATCTATGAGAATCGGCCAACATCTATTTTTCATCCCGAATAATTGCCGGGAAAATCCTCAAACCGCATTTTTCTATTTCCCATACAAACGTTTTCTAAATAAAATGGAGGCTACAATAATAGTAGGCGCCGGTACGTGATTCATTGTTTGACAGCTTCTCATTGTTCTCTGCTCAGTTAATTTTATGTGACAAACCGATATTGTGTTCACTGAAAAATTGTGAAAAATATTGGAAAAATTTTAATTTAAAACCATCAAATCAATCACGTGTATTGTGGAAATTATTTTTCAAATTCATTTGTCTTAAGCCAGCAACAAGTGTATTGTGATAGTGACACTTTATGAGCGGGAAATTTTCTCACTTTGATTAATTACAATTTACGATGCCGAGGAGAAGATGGCATGACTTAGGTCGTCGTAGTCAACTAAATGTGCGAAGAGCTACCTCACGTGCTAACCGCACTGATGACCAGAGACAGGCAGATCAAGAAAATAGTCGTATTGCTATGTCAGAATTGCGTTCTTTAGTGAGTGACAATGTAGGAGATAGGCTTAGAATGCAATGAGTTCGGGCACATCAAACACATCAACAGCAAGCTAGACATAATGAAATTGAGCGAATCCGCAGACGTAGTGCTCCTGTGATTCTTGAACGAGCTGCATTCCACTATGATCCGGCAATTGATTATTTTGCCGACAAATCTGTAAAAATTGGGGAAATGAAAACAATTTGTAAATATTGTAAGGCGTTAAAGAACACTGTTGAATCTACTGGATTATGTTGCGCTGAAGGCAAAGTAAAATTGCCACAATTGGTCCCACCCCCAGATCCTTTACGCTCTTTAGTTTCTGGGATTGGAAATGATTCTAAGCACTTCTTGACCAACATTCAGAAATATAACAACTGTTTCCAGATGACATCATTTGGTGCTACACATATTATACAAGACAATTTCATGCCCACTTTTAAGGTATTATATTAAACATATTCAAGTTTGTATTAAAATATATATATAGGAAATAATTAATGGCCAAATTTTGAAAAATCACAGATACAAGGACAATTTTATTACTTACTGGGAACTCTGTTAGCACTACCTGATGCAGATCATCAATTTTTACAAATTTATTTTATGGGCAATTCAGATGAGGAAATTAATAATCGTTGTGCTCACAATCCAACAGTGAAGAGAACCATTGTCCAACAATTACAAATGTTTCTTCATCAGAATAACAATTTAGTAAACATGATCAAAATAGCATTGGATCGGATGCCATCTGATAGCCATAATACTGGAAGACTGGCTGAATAACGTCATTGAGGCGACAATCATAAAAGGAAAATACAAAGGAGAGGATGTCTTGATCCCGCGACGGATATACCATTCGATTTTAAACGCTTACAATTTCCAGTACGTCTGCCTTTTGCGATGACCATAAATAAATCGCAAGGACAATCGTTAGAATTTTGTGGAATCAACTTGGAGTTTCCATGTTTCACGCATGGACAATTAGACCTCGCGTGTTCGCGCGTCGGAAAACCGTCTTCTTTGTTTATTTACGCACCACAAAACAAAACAAAAAATATAGTTTATGAGAAAGCTTTGAATTAATTAACAGACTGTATTTTAACAGTGTGTGACTGTGAATACCAAATTTAAATCTTATAAATAGCCAGTATATCAGAAAAACTCTGTAAGTAAGCAACATGATGTATCGAAAATAATAACAAAACTTCATGTCTTATTCAATAAATGAAGTTGAATAAAATAAGAGGGTACTCTTTAATTTTTGGGATTGATAATGATTGAATTGATAGCTCCGCGAAATTAAATTTTATCTATCTTCAGTTCTTACTGTATCAGATAATTTTTTTAAGTTTGAAAAATTTTAAATTTTGTCACAAAAGAAGATTCTGAACGCAACAAAAAAAAACAACAGCTGGCAGAACGAAGTCTGCCGGGTCAGCTAGTATATATATGAATATAGCCGCGACTGATCGCTGCCGAGCTTTTGTAGGCAGCGCAGCCGCGAGCAACAGAATATCAAATCACTCTAGATTTGACTTTTAAAGAATAAAGTCTAAATTAACAAAACACTAAGAAAACTTCATGTTTTATTCAATAAATGAAGTTGAATAAAATAAGAGGGTACTCTTTAATTTTTGGGATTGATAATGATTGAATTGATAGCTCCGCGAAATTAAATTTTATCTATCTTCAGTTCTTACTGTATCAGATAATTTTTTTAAGTTTGAAAAATTTTAAATTTTGTCACAAAAGAAGATTCTGAACGCAACAAAAAAAAAACAACAGCTGGCAGAACGAAGTCTGCCGGGTCAGCTAGTATATATATGAATATAGCCGCGACTGATCGCTGCCGAGCTTTTGTAGGCAGCGCAGCCGCGAGCAACAGAATATCAAATCACTCTAGATTTGACTTTTAAAGAATAAAGTCTAAATTAACAAAACACTAAGAAAACTCAATAAAGATTACAAAACAAAATAAACTACATGGTTTAAATCAAACAACATGGCGACCGTGACAGGACAATCGAACTCGATATCTCACGAGAGTATCGATATCACTGGAGGCCACCTCTAGAAACACAACATTTTCTGCGCCTCCCGACATCGACAGCCTCATCCGCAGCTAGCTACACTTGTGTTATTTTCATTAGTTCTAAGCAAATATATGGTGTATAAACGAACATTAAATTGGTGACCCAGACAAACAACGACAAACAACGGCAAACAACGACCCCACACAAGACGACGCCGACGTCTTTCACGATACCGTTAAAATTCCGCCCTTTTGGACCGAGCACCCAGAATTATGGCTGTCGCAAATCGAAGCCCAATTCGGTCTGGCAGGAATAACTGCAGACGACACGAAATTCAACACGATCCTGGCGTCAATCGAAGCACCGGTACCTGCCCGAATTGCCGACGCCATCGTCAACCAACCAGTACGAAAACTTAAAGTCGTGCATTTTGGAACGCTTCTGCGAAAGCGAGCAGAAGAAAATCCAGAAGTTGATTTCGGAGACTGACCTTGGTGACAAGCGCCCCACACAACTGCTCAACGAGTTAAACGCACTCGCCACAAACAAAGTTGTCGAAACTTTCTTAAAAGCACTGTGGCTGCAGCGCCTACCAACACAAGTGCAAGCGATCTTGCAAGCATCGGACGCCTGCCTAGCAGATTTAGCTAAGTTGGCAGACAAAGTCATGGAAGTCGGCGATTTTCATCATATACGCACCGTTGACGCCAAATCGGCGCCACCCAGCAGCACCGTTTTCGACGAACGTCTAGACCGCATCGAGCAACAAATCAACGCACTGTTCAAAAACCTTTACCGCAAGAACAGTTCATCCACATCAACGGATCGCAACAGCGTCCCGACCTCAGGCTTGTCTTTGGCAACGGCGCCAAGAAATGTCGCCAACCGTGCTCGTTTTCATCCGAACCAAACAACTAAAACAGTCTTCGGATTCGGCTGACAAATTCGAAGAAGACCACAACACAATTGCCCGCTTCGCCATCAACGACAATTACTCCAAAACTCAATTTCTCATCGACACCGACGCCGACATTTCAGTGACATTTGCACAGTGCCGACATTTCCACCCTGCAGAATCGCAAAAACGCATAATATTTTCGCTGGATTGGGACAAAACTTTGTTTGGACCTTCGTATTAGACTTCTGCATGAATGCATCCAAAAGGACAAATGAATCACTTATTCTAAAAGTGGGTACACTATTTTTTGTGCACAGTATATTTGGGTGTGAGTGAATAGGGTAGTATTGTCTGTTTTGATTGACAGTAGTATCACTCATTCCATAGTTGTACAGCCTCAATGAGTACAGCAAAATTGGTGTGCAGTAGTCAACGCACTGTACAATGTTTTGGTGTGCAGTTGACTTACTGTACAGTGAGTGAAACTTCATGACTGGTATATACATACACACATATATGTATAGTTCTCATGTGTATGTATTTCCAATTAAAAAATTGATTTGTTTTTTCGTTTTAAATGTATTTATTATAAAATAAAAAATTTATAAATTATTTATATTTAAATTTAAACTAATTATAATAATTATTTTATGTTATAACATTATCTACATTTAAGTTATCAATATTAGAATGAAGGAACATTATTTTGTTTACCATGTCTTCAGTGGTGGCAATTTTGGACCGTTTTTCGCAAATCAAATTTTTGGCAACGGAAAATGCCTTTTCCGATGCTGCACTGCTTGCGGGAGCTGCTAGTATCTTTTAGCTAATTTGATAAAGCAGAGGAAAACGGTCTTTATTTATTGACCACCACTGCAGAACATCAAAATCTTGACTGTACGCTTTATTTACATTTTTATATGTTTGTAGTTCATCCTGAATGTTTGAGAAAATGTTGTGAGTTCATTGCACGAGCGTCGATCTCCTTAGAATCCATGTTTGTCCACTTATTAAAAATTACTGCACTCACCTGTACAGTTGTACACAGTTGACATACAAGATGTACAGTGTTAAAAATAAGCACAAATGTAGTAATCACTATCGAAAAGTACAATCAAATACTGTTCACAATCGAAGTGAGTACACTGAAAATGTTGTGCTTTCTTATTGTGACCTATAGAGTATACTGTACAATAAAGAATGAGAGCAGTGTTTTTGAATACACTACACTACTGTACAGATCTGTTCTGCCACAAATGAGTGCATTCATGCAGAAGTCTACTTCGTATTAGCTGACGTCAACTGCGCTATCATTGGAGCCGATTTTCTTCAACATTTCGACTTACTCGTCGATATGAAACGACGCAAACTCATCGATCGAGCTACGCTGCACGAATCAACATGTCACGCGCCTCAACGTAAAATCAACGCGATTTTATCCTACGACACGAGCAACCAATACGCTAGGATGCTTCACGAATACCGCGATCTCGCAACGATCAACTCGAACCGGCTGCCAGCAGAGTCCGAAGTAACGCACTTCATCTCGACCAACGGCCCGCCTACTCACGCCCGCGCCCGACGACTAGCGCCCGACAAACTCAAAGCCGCAAAAACTGACTTCTCCTACCTCATCGAAAAAGGAGTATGTCGCCCATCAAAAAGCCACTGGTCCAGTCCATTACACCTGGTAAAGAAAGCAAACGGAGAGTGGCGACCATGCGGCGACTACCGAGCACTAAAGAACGTAACAGTGCCGGATCGATACCCTATTCCGTACATACTGGATGTAACAAGCATCCTACATGGTAAAAAGATATTTTCAAAAATCGACCTGCAAAAAGCGTATCACCAGATCCCTGTCGAACCGCAAGATATTCCCAAAACAGCAATTATCACGCTTTTTGGGCTATTCGAATTCTTGTTCATGGCACTCGTCTTACGCAATGCAGCGCAAACTTTTCAGCGTCACATAAACAACGTAATGCAGGATCTCGGCTTTGTTTTCGCATACATCGACGACATTCTGATCGCTTCAGAATCCGAGGAGCAGCACGAGACGCACCTCCGTACGACCCTTGACCGCCTTCGAAAGGCACATCTCACCGTGAACTTCGAGAAGTGCCAATTCGGTAAATCACAACTCAAGTTCCTGGGACATGACATCAGCCAGCACGGTTTGAAACCATCCGAAGCCAAAGTGGAAGCCATCCGCCACTTTAAAAAACCGCTTATAGCTAAAGATTTAAAAAAGTTTCTGGGTATGATCAACTTCTATTATCCTTCGTGCTGCTGATAACCAACACATACTCCAGACGCTAATCCAGGGCAATAAAAAGAACGACAAAACCCCGATACTCTGGTCTTCAGAAGCCCACCACGCCTTCTGAACGCCTGCAAGAACGAGCTTGCAAACGCTACATTGCTGAACTACATGGCACCTAACTCGCAATTAACACTAACCACCGATGCCTCCGATGACGCCATGGGTGCCGTGTTACATCAGATTGTCAACGAGCAGACGCAACCACTGGGTTTCTTCTCCAAGAAATTCAAGCTGACGCAAAAGAAGTGCAGTACCTACGATAGAGAACTGACTGCCATCTGTCAGGCCATTTTGCACTTCAAGTTCGCATTGGAGGGCAGAAACTTTATCATTTTCACCGACCACAAGCCGCTGATGTAAGCTTTCAATCAAAACAGCCAGAAAGCATCTCCGCGACGCGCGCACCAACTTGATTTCATCAGCCAATTCAGTACCGATATCCGACACATCACAGGAGAGGAAAACAACGTGGCTGATCTTCTCCCACGCATCGAAGCCATCAAACACATCGACTTCGACGAGATGGCACTGGAACAGGAAAACGACGACGAACTACAATCGCTACTCAATTCTGATCCAGAAAATACCATCTCACTAACCAAATTATCCCTTTCAGGGTCAAACAAGCAATTATACTGTCACGTCGCCAATAACCAGATACGCCCGTTCGTGCCCAAGCCCTGCATTCGATGAATAAATTGGTCGGCAAACACTATGTTTGGCCCCACATGGCGAAGGATGTGGCCAAAATAGTACGCTCTTGCATCCCGTGTGAAAAAGCTAAATTCCAACGACACACAAAATCGCCCGTTTCGAACCCGTGTTATCATC
This sequence comes from Drosophila ananassae, assembly GCF_017639315.1. NCBI lineage: Eukaryota > Metazoa > Arthropoda > Insecta > Diptera > Drosophilidae > Drosophila > Drosophila ananassae. Next base: position 221,868 of record NW_025319066.1, read on the forward strand.
GAACGGATATCGATACTGCCTCACGTGTATCGATCGCTTCTCAAGATGGCCCGCAGCAATCCCCTAAGTCGACATCACAGTACAATCTGTGGCCAACGCACTGATTTCGGGATGGTTCGCTCTGTACGGAATCCCTCTCCACATCACAACGGATTTAGGCCGACAACTTGAGTCCACACTATTCCAAGAGCTCGCCAAAATTTGCGCACGACGGCGTACCACCCACAAGCCAAAGGGATGTTCGAACGCTGGCACCGAACATCAAAAGCTGCCTTAAAATGCGCCGATCCTATTAACTGGAACAGTTCCCTGCACTTAATCCTCCTAGGCCTACGTACAACAGTTAAAAGCGACATCGGGCTGAGCCCAGCTGAAATGGTTTATGGCACCGCTCTACGTGTCCCTGGCGGATTTTTTACACCAAACACACAAAAACATACCGAGTCTGAGCTTGCCGAGGCTCTTCAAAAAACCATATTTCAGCTACCAACCACTAAGCCAGGGCACCATCATACACCGCAGGAATTTGTGCCCCCGGATTTAAACCATTGTACCCACGTCTTCGTCAGAGTGGATCGAGTCAAAACCCCTCTGGGAGCAAACTACGAGGGTCCGTTCGAAGTGCTAGCAAAGCACGACCAGTACTTTACGCTCGAAGGACATACAAAAGACAACAAGGTGTCTATCGACAGACTTAAACCGGCAGACATCTTCCAAAACGAATCTCCTCCGACTCAAGAGAAAACGACAGCGCCAACTGCCCAGGCAACCGAGCAGTTATCAAGATCAGGACGACGAGTCAGATTCCCAGCAAAGTATCTTTCCTAACTGGAACTCTGGAAGGGGGGTACTGTGGCAAAGTGCTTACCATAGCACAATCGAACTCGATATCTCACGAGAGTATTGATATCGCTGGAGGCCATCCCTAGAAACACAACATTTTCGGCGCCTCACGACATCGACAGCCTCATCCGCTACGCTTTTGTTATTTTTCATTAGTTCTAAGCAAATATAAAGTGAATAAACGAACATTAAAAGGACATTGGGAAGGGCGATCTGGTCCTGGTCGCAGAGGATCACCAGCCGTCCCAACAATGGATCACCGCCAGACGCGGACAGAAGAGTCAGGGTCGTCAGCAATTTTAGTAAAGCTTTACAGATTTTGAAGATGCTCCTATTTAATTGAAGAATATATTGTTTAAATAACTATAACAAATTCAATCAAATTATTTTGAGCTTCTCCTTAAATCCAAAATTAAAATATTTTATGATCTACTGTTTTGAATAAGAAAAAAGTGTTCCATAGGGAAAAGTTTTGGGGAAAAATCATAGATGCAGTAAAACAAATGTAGAAAATCGGAGATTTCAACTTTGGATAAGTATTCCAAAGATATGGTAGTTGCTAGATGCCATTTATTAATTTTAGATTGTGTTAAGCTTTTAATATTTTTTAAAGGTGGCCAAATAAATATACGATTTTACGGTTCAATTTCAATGTTTTTAGTTGAGGGTTCAATCTAACCAACAAACTGGCAGCCGCTCAAATCAGTGCCAAAATACAAGTAAAGTAAAGCTTAGCAATAGAAACTCAAAACATGCATTTGTTTATATTTTCGTTGGCAAGAGGCGAGGCGGGGGATCGCACACAAATGTAAGATAAGCTAGTGTGCAGAAACTCTAGAAAAAGCTCCCAAAAAAGCATGCGCGACAAATACCAGTAAAGCGCATGCGAACGGGAGAGAAATAAACAAAAACAAAACTGCTGATAAACCCGCCGCTGTTCCTCCGTTTTACAATTTATAAATTATTTCAAATAGCTTCGCCTTTGGCTTCTTTGCTCACCAGTACACATATATTTTAAAAATGATATGTGCTAAAAACAATGATGGTCAACGCAATTAAATGAGCTACAACATTTAATATATGGTAAAATCAATCCGAGGAAACTGTACGTGATGGAACCTATGTTTTTTCTGGACTTTGGTTCGGGGAAGCTTAATGTGGATGTTGGTTCAGATTCCATGTTTAGGGAAAAAGAATGAATTTTCGATTGAAAATATAACATCGATGGGAGATTGGGGGGAAAGCATTGTATTTTTATTCCAAAAAATTTACCACTTAATTTCCACGATTGAATCCTTATCATTTCACTAAATTCATATTATATGAAGAGGGGCCCGTGAACACCCCACGTACCGGGGTCCGGTTCGGTTCTTGACGGTCCTGATCAGGATCACGGCCTGAGTCCATATAAGCATGTCCGTCTGTCTTTTTCCAAACAAAAAAGTCTTTCAGTCTTAAAGCTATCAACCTTAAGCTTTGCACACATCTTTTGTTTGCAGGCAGTAAATAAGTAGGAACGCCCGGGATCGGTCGACTATATAATAGAACTGATTTATCGGAAATGCCATAGCTTTGGGGTTTTTTGTATAATTAATTATCAAAATACAGATAAGAAATACAATTAAAAGTAAATAAAACAAGAAAGGAAAACTAACTTCGGACAGAGTCGAAGTTGATATATCCTTGCAGTTAGGTAGCAGCTTATAATGTATAATATGTATATAGTTGATCTACCCTTGTGAGAATTTCAACACGGAATTAAGTTTCTTAAAAAATGTTGGAAACAGTTTCAATGTTGCGCCATTTCCGATCGCTTAGTTATATGGCAGCTATATGACATAGTCGGCCAATCCTTATGAAATGTGTCATATCCAATTATATTGGCAAAATATTAAAAAAAAATTTTTCATAAATTTATCGTTTGGTTTGGAAGAAATTATGGTGAGTATAAAAAAAATTTTTAATCACTAAGTTGAGGCTGATGTAGACATTTTAGTCCCAAGATAGAATATTTTTCTTTATTTGCATTCTACTCCTAAAGACGCGATTAGTACCTCAACCGACCCCATTCGACATTTCGTTATTCAAGAAAGTTAGTTATTCAAGAAATTCGATTTTTTCAGCTCTTTCCAAATGAAAGCAGTTTGTCCCTCTGTTTGTCTGGTTGGGTGTTTACACTTTTTTTTTCTTGGCATTTCTGAAAAAAATTGGAGATGATACCTACTTAGCATACGCTTTGGAATGGCTGACAATTTAGAAATGCCTAATTAGGAGCGTCGAATTTTTTCCCTTTCTTATGCAGCGGAATAATGTAAGATTCCTTCCTAGGAAAGTTATGACTCCTATAACATTCTGCGCTATGCACGGTGAAACAGGCGGCATAAAGAATTTCTAACGTTAATTTGCCCGAGTGACATGTCGAAAATACCCTCAGGGAAGTCTTGGTGCGAGTTAGGCTGTAAAGACGGTGAATTATCAACATTAGACCACATGAGTTCTAGGATATTAAAGTCACGCAGAGCTGGTCACCATCAGACAATCAGAAATTCAACTTAATCCTTGAGATTTTACCTCTTCAGAAGCGAATTTTGAGTCTACAAAAATGAACACTCCTCCTCCCCTTCGCAGAGTTCTATCGACTCTAAAAGTGGTGTACCTAAGGAATCTGTACCAAGTCTTATCTTTCTAACTTAAAAAGCACCAAAGTTATGCCAATTACGATCGTTCTATGGCAGCTATAGGATATAGTCGGCCGATCCTTCTGAAATAAGATATTTTGACCAAAAATACTATGTGTGGAAAGTTCCAACCCTCTAACTTAAAAAACGCCACAGCTAAGACATTTCAGTTAACTTCAATCAGTTATATGGCTGCTATCGGATATAGCCGTTCCGACTTATACCCTGCCTGAAAAAAAAGGATGTGTGAAAAGTTTCAACTCGATAGCTTTAAAACTGAGACCTTGTTTGCGTAGAAAAAGACAGACGGACAGATGGACATGCTTATATCAACTCAGGGGGTGATCCTGATCAAGAATATACATTCTTTATAGGGTCGCAGATGTCAAAACTATACTTCCCTCTGCAAGCGTATAAATATAGCAATGTTGTGCCACAGTCGGACGGTCCTTATAAAATTTTGTAGGTAAGATATTTTGACCAAATACAACATGTGGGGAATGTCCCAACCCTTAAACTTAAAAAATTAAAGTTATGGCATATATGATCAATCAGTTATATGGCAGCAATAGGATGTAGTTGACCGATACGGCCGTTCCCACTTATATACTGTAATCAAAAGAAGAATGAGTGCAAAGTTGTAACTCGATAGCTTTAAAACTGAGAGACTAGTTTCCGTAGAAACAGACGACGGACAGACTCAAGAGGTGATCCTAATCGTTTTCACTAAAATTATAATACCCTCTGCAACGGTATAAAAAATACACTGTAAAGACATTTTTTTTTCAGAAAATATTTTTTTTTTTGTATTTGTTTTTTGTTTTGAAGATAGCCTTTGAGATGACGAAAGTTTTAATGTATCGCTTGTATCTGGCAAAATTCATTATTTCAAGATATAGTCCTACAAGGGGAGCTTCCAATTTTGTGCAGCCACCTGTGAAGCTCGGTTTTACGCACACACTCATATTTCTATAAATGGAAGTGTATATTTGATGGGGAATTTTTTGTTTGAGCTTGAGCATGTAAGTAGTGTATCTGGAAATACACTTAATGTATCCGCAAATACCCTCGATAACGAAACCTTCATAAAACCAGTATACCCTGTCATACCTATCAAATCATATATAAACAACATTCCAGAGCCTAATGTGGGACTAATTAGACTTCACACAAACCCTTTTCCATGGCGTTATCATTGGCATCCAGACATACAGTAGACGCAAACATCAAACCCCTTTTGCTCCAAATTCATAAAAAAGTGCCCATCCTGGGAACCTACATGTCAGCATAAAACTCTGACCAATCCAAACTATTCAACCAAAGTCCATCTATGCTGCCAGCGTCGCTAACACCGATAAAAGCTATAGTTATAAGAAACTTAAATTTGTAAAATCAGTTTATAATCAACGATCCAATAGGATACCTTTATTCTTGATATTTAAAATTAAAATTTATAAAAATAAAAATTTTAATTTTAAAATTCTCAAAAATCTTAAAAATCTTAATCTTAATTATAATGAATAAAAATATTAATTTTCATTTTTTTTATTTTAAATCGGGACCTTAAACATATAATTGGCGCAGCCGGTACGATATAATTATCCTCGCGTGTTAAAAGTATCGAACTAAATACACATCTTGATTGTCCTTGCCACAGTTAATTGACGGTCTTATGTTTATACGAGAGCTTATATACGAGAGATAACGAGAGATAAATTTGATTATTTTGTAATTCGGCATGTTGAAATAGATGAAGAAGGACAACTGATTGGTCAGACGATAGATCATCCAAAGGTTCGGCTCGAATGATGCTTCGTGGAATTTTTCTAGTGATCGCAAAGTCAATTAGGTCTGGCTTCTTCCGTGGGTCCGCTGGCCAGTATGCCGGCCTTCCCGATGATAGAAAGTGTAGTTTATTTCCTGGCTGTATCAAAGCGTTGTACAGTTGTCTACCCTTTGGGTTGGTTAGGCGAGAACCCCAGTGTGGGTGCTTGGCATTGTAGTCGCGGCCTGCTATAAAGCAATCGCCTAGTGAATCAAAGAATTGCATAAACTTCATATCAGATATGCAGAAACGTGGTGGGCAGTATAGTGCAGTTAGATTTAGATGACCTCCCACAGTCTGAATTCGTATTGAAGTTGACTGCAGGGAATTTGTAGCAACTCGTTGGAGGGAATGGTGTTTTATGCGCTGCTTTATGAGGATCCCAGTTCCTCCATGAGCCTTCCCATCTGGATGATTTGTTACATGAAACATATAGCCCGTCAGATAGAAGTTGTTTTTGTTCGTTAGATGAGTTTCGGAGAGGAGCATAATATCGATATTATTATCATCAAGAAATGTCTTAAGCTCATTTTTGCGCTTTGAAATGCCGTTAGCATTCCATAGACAGATTCTCAAATAAGCCATCTAATTGGATTTTTGTTTGACTAAAAGCTCCATTAATCGACTTTGGTTTCGCATGAGCTCTTGCATATTATTTTGCATTGTGACCATTAAACTTATAAGTGTGGACAACATTCCTTCGATACCCTTTATTTCGGGGGTTGCAGATTCTTGGCCAACTCTTTCCCTCGTTGTACCCGCGATGACCTCCCACAGTCTGAATTCGGATCGTATATAGTCGCCCGATCCTTATGAAATTTTGCATATCGAATTATTTTGTCCAAAGAGGAACCCAATGAAAATCCCATCCTTCTAACTTGAAAAACAACGAAGTTATGGCATTTCCGATCAATCAGTTATATGGCAGCGATAGGAAATAGTCGACCGATCCCGGCCGTTCCGACTTATATACTGCCTGCAAAGGAAAGAAGGGTGTGTGCAAAGTTTCAACTCGATAGCTCTAAAACTGAGAGACTAGATTGCGTAGAAACCGACAGACAGGCGGACAGACGGACATGCTCATATCGACTCAGGAGGTGATCCTTATCAAGAATATATATACTTTATAGGGTCGGAGATGTCTCCTTCACTGCGTTACACACTTTTGACCAAAATTATAATACCCTCTGCAAGGGTATAATGATAATATGTACTTCGCCTCATACTCGTCGTAGTCATCCGCAGGATCAACCCAGCCCTCGACGTCGTCAAGCACGCTCAGATCATCTCCGGCAAGTTCGAAATCATTCCAAACCTTGTCGAGCCTGACTAGCAGTATCTCCACGGCTCAACGCCGATTGATGGCGCTTTACTTTACTTGTAGTTACTAACTATTGGTTTTGTTAATAAAAAAGTAATACCATTAAGTATTAACCAGAAACCCTCAATGAATAAATAAAACACACAATTAAGATTTTATAAACCACACGCTCTCAATGCCAGAAACGAAGTGAAATAAAATGTCAAGAGGACTAGATATCAACAAATAGGCGAGAAACAAGGAACACATTTTTAGTGTGTATACACTTGCTACATCCTTACATTCAAGTGAATATATAGCATAACTGTCTATGTTACTTTTGCATATTTGAATACGCAAATTTCAATACTAACAATAACGAATCTGGCTCTGAAGGATCAATTTCTTTATGATGATTAACTTTATTTATTGAAAAAAGAGCTGGCTCAATCGCTTGACTTTGCCATCTGTCCAACAAAAGCAAAGCAGGAAAACTCACGCGCCGAACTTGCAACCGACGCTTCTAGCACCTTCTTCTTCTGTACATAAACTTTTGTGTGCCCAGTTTTCAAACCGAATTGATAACACAAGCCAACAGCAAGAAATCTCCACGCATAATTTCACCTGCTCCATAACCTTTAAGCTCCCTGAACCAAAGTCCAGAAAAAACATAGGTTCCATCACCCACAGTTTCCTCGGTACACCTAAGAGAAGAAATCGATCAAATTTTACCATACATTGAATTGTGTAGGCCATGTAATGGCGATGACCATCATTGTTTCTAGTACATATCATTTTTGAAATGTATATGTAATAAAAAATGGTATCTGGCAGTTACCATATCTTTGGAATACTCATCCTAAGTTGAAATCCCAGATTTTCTTAATTAATTTTTAGTCTTCTATGATTTTTTCCCCAAACATTTACATATGGAAGATTTTTATTTTCTTATTGAGATCAGTAGATCATACCATGTTTTAATTTTTGATTTTGAGCCAATGTTTCTATTTTACTTTTTAAGCCCTTTTTTTATTTGGATTTTTTTTTTAAATAAATGAAATAAAAGCTGAAAAGATATACTCCATATTTTTAAGGGTATTGACCAAATATATGCAGACTGCAGAGGAGGCTGGACAAAATTTGTAGCTGCACTTACAGGACTATATCTTGAGTTAACAAATTTAGCCAGATATAAGTGATATATCAAAAGTTGCGTCATCTCAAGAGCTATCTCCACGTGCAATATGAAAATGACCAAATGAGCCAATTTTGAAAATAATTTTGTACACCCTTGCAGAGGGTATTATAATTTTGGTCAAAAATCTGCAACGCAGTGAAGGAGACATCTCCGACCTTATAAAGTATATATATATTTGATCAGGATCACTTCCTGAGTCGATATAAGCATGTCCGTCTGTCTGTCTGTCCGTCTGTCTGTCAGTTTTAAAGCTATCGAGTTGAAACTTTGCACACATCCTTAAAGACAGAATAATCTGATTTGCCAAATTTCATAAGGATCGGCCGACTATATCCTATAGCGTTTTTTAAGTTAGAGGGGACTTGGTACAGATTCCATTTTGGGCAAAATAATCTTATTGGCCAAATTTCATAGGGATCGGCCAACTATATCAAATAGCCGCCATATAACTGAACGATCGGAAATGGCACAACTGCAAGGGTATATCAACTTCGGTTTCCGAAGTTAGCTTTCCTTTCTTGTTTTTCTTTGGTACCTCAAGATTGGTACCTCAACCGACCCGTCCGACATTTCTTTCAGAAGTTATTTAAGAAATTAGATTTAAACAGCTTTTTCAAAAGTTGTAGAACAAAATTACTATATGCAATAACAGAACTATCTCTTTTTTTCACGGATTTTGCCAGATATGGGCGATATATCAAAAGTTGCGTCATCTCAAAAGCTATATCCACGTGCAATATGAATATGATCAAACGAGCAAATTTTGAAAAATAATTTTTTTTTTTTCTTAAAAAAAGTTTATTTTCAGTGTATTTTTTTTTGTGTACTATATAGACGTTTGGTTTCAAAGAAAGTGAAATATATATTTAAAAACCCTTTCAACGTTGAAAAGCTCTTTTTAATATCTTTCTTAATTATCAAGTTATGAATTTTTAATTAACAACGTTTTTTTTTATTTTTTGACGTAAGCTTAAGGTATTTCAAAAAGTTGTAGAACAATAGTTGCTCATATGATAGTAACAAACATATTCCAATTTCAGGATTGTTAAGAAAAAAATAGTGCAAGCACACAAACCGACAAACCGACGCAAACTGGCTTCATTTTGAAGAAGAAGAAAAAATCGAATTTTTCGAGTAACTTCTGAATGAAATGTCGGATCGGGTCGATTGAGGTACCAATCGACGCGTAGTCAGCTCTAGAATGCGAATATAAATTTCTATCTGGGGACTAAAATGTGTCCACCAGCCCCACTTTAGTGATTAAAAATTTTTTTACTTTTACCCTAATTTCTCCCAAACCAAATAACTTTTGGAATATGTTTCGACAAAATCTAATTGAAACAATACCTTTCGATTGGTATATAATTCATCCGGATAAATTATGCCGCCAAATTGACATAAATGATAAATTTGAATATTCTATGAATAATAATAAAAGTGTTTATTATTTGGAAAATTCTGCAAATCCTTTAGTGAATGTAATCGATCAAAAATATTTGATAACTGACCAATGTATTTTATAGATCCTTACAAATCAATTAGCAATTTTTCAACACACTTTTATTTCAGAAAAATAATTTATAAAGTACATTGAACCAAATATTGTAATAAGATATAATTTAAGTAAAACGCAAATTAACAAAATTGTGAATTATTTCATAAAACAATTGAAGGAAATAATATTATACAACTAAGCCAATGTACACTTGAGATAAGAAATATCAAATTCACTACTTCAAAGAATGCAAAAATAAATATAAAATAATATTTGTCAAGTACCATTAAAACTCTACATGAACCAACACCAATTTTAAAACTTAAAGAATCATTAATTAATCAACAAAAACAAGATATTGTCTACAAATGGATTGTATTTATAAGCCTAATACTTATAGTTGTAAGCATAACAATTTATATAATATTCACTTATACGCGTTTAGCCAACCACAAGGAAATTGTTGTTGAATTCAACAGGGATGTTGAAATTTCTAAATGAGGGGCGAGTACTGTATATGCAAATACACTTAATGTATCTGCAAATACCCTAGATAACGAAACCAGAAATCATTCACAAGCCTTTATCGACGACATTAGACGCAACCATCAAACCCCTTTTGCTCCAAATTCATAAACAAGTGCCCATCCTAAGAACCTACATGTCAGCATAAAACTCTGACCAATCCAAGCTATTCAACCAAAGTCCATCTATGCTGCCAGCGTCGCTGTCACCGATAAAAGCTATAGTTATAAGAAAATTGAATTTGTAAAATCAGTTTATAATCAACGATCAATCCAATAGGATATCTTTATAACTCATTCTTGATATTTAAAAATAAAATTTATAAAATAAAAATCTTAATTTTTATTTTTTTTTTAAATCGGGAATTAAAATATATAATTTATATTATATTAGATTAGTTAAACTAGGGGTTGGATAACACTCCCCCTTCTAAGTTGAAGCGTCCCGATTTAAAAGACTGGTAATCTTGTATTTTTTTTATTTAAATAAACGGGTTTAGTGTATTGATATTATCAAATAATAATTCCGAAGTGTTTGAAATTATATATTCGGATATTTTATAATTATTGTAATTATGGGCCGTAATGAAATTTAATATCTTATTTTCTATTTCTAATATCTTATTTTCGTATATGATATATTATTAATTATTTTGGTACTATATACGAAATAAGATATGATCCTTTTAGTTAAGAATCATTTGCAATATTATTTTCATTTATTAATATAGCACCTTCTTGAATTGTACTTATTTTTATACCCTTGCAGAGGGTATTATAATTTTGGTCAAAAGTGTGCAACGCAGTGAAGGAGACATCTCCGACCCTATAAAGTATATATATTCTTGATCAGGATCACCTCCTGAGTCGATATAAGCATGTCCGTCTGTCCGTCTGTCCGTCTGTCCGTCTGTCTGTCTGTCCGTCTGTCTGTCTGTCCGTCTGTCTGTCTGTTTCTACGCAAACTAGTCTCTCAGTTTTAAAGCTATCGAGTTGAAACTTTGCACACACCCTTCTTTCCTTTGCAGGTAGTACATAAGTCGGAACGGCCGGGATCGGTCGACTATATCCTATAGCTGCCATATAACTGATTGATCGGAAATGGCATAACTTCGTTGTTTTTCAAGTTAGAAGGATGGGATTTTCAATGTATGCTTCTTTGGTCAAAATAATTCGATATGCCAAATTTCATAAGGATCGGCCGACTATATACGATCCGCTGTATATCTAATAATATAGATGCGTGGCGCCACCTATCGGACTGCGACTGAACTGCAAGGGTATATAAACTTCGGCTCCGCCCGAAGTTAGCTTTCCTTTCTTGTTTTCTCTTATTTTATAACGCAATGATTTTTCACCGTTTAGAAGCGAGTGAAACATGATTTCTCTTTGCTTAAAATACAACAGTTATTGAATAGTTCATTTTTAAATTTATTTACTAGTGTCTAATAATATACCTAATAAGTGTCTTCGCTTTTAGCAACTTGATTACTTAAAATTTATTTTCCATCATTATGTGAAATAGCCCTGGCGTAATAAATGTCGCATCTATTCTTTATCATCGGGTATTTTTTTAAAACTATAAATAATTCTTTATGTAAAGCAATTTTAAATTCTGAAATGTTACATCTGTAATAACTACAGGTCTTAATTCATGTTTATATATTTCCTTGATATCATCATTGTTTAGGGATTTCGAATTAATCTCAATCTTTGCAAAAGTTATTGTTTCTATTAAATTTTGTAAATCATAAGTAATCAAGGGTAAGCGATGTTTTCTTAAAGGCAATTCTCGGCTTGTAAAAACTGATTTTAGATTTGATGACAATTTGGATTTATTTAATTGCTGTTTGTTATTATTTTCAATTAGATTGTTAATTTTGTTTTCTATTGTTATTAAATTCATTAATGCCTCTTCTAGTTCTTGTTGAAAGTAATTGTGATAAAATTAATTTAAGAGTTTTTAAATTTTAAGAAATTTCCCAATATAATTTATCATTGATGTTATTTTTTTTTTCATTGATGTCTTTTTATTTTCTAAAAACTAATGTTTGTGACATAAAAAAATTCAGCATAAGAGTCAATAGGTCAGAACATCTTTGTCTTTGTCTAAGTCATTAATAAACAATTTATTATTTCGGATGTTGTTGATACTATGATCCGAAATAGTTGTAGCTCAAAAATCATTGTATTTTAAAACTTAATATTATCTCTGTGAATTATTATATTCCTATTATTTATATTACTTTATTTTTTTGGTCTTCTTTAACTACTTGTTTCTTGTATCTTGGTTTTAGTTTATTTCTCTCCCCATATTTGTTATGAGTGTTAAGCATATTAGTTTGAGCTTGTTGTAGTATAACTGGGATTTTTATTTGATTTATTTTATTATATAAAATGTCAGACGGTTTTTAATTAGTGGGTTAATACTTTGATTATACTTTTGAGCTGCTATTATAATTATTTCGGAATAATCTGTAAGATTATGACGAATATAAATTCGTCTTTGACACATCTAGCAATTTCTGTAAGTGTTGAATGTGCTCTTTCAATTTGCCCATTCAAAGTGCTGTGTCTTGAATCAGCAAAATGTATTATTAGACCACTTCTGCTTATGAATAATCTAAATTGTGCTGATGTGAAACTTGTTTCATTGTCCGTCATAATTATCTTTGCTAAATGATAATGTTTTAGGAAGGATTTCTAAGACTTTATTTTCAATATTAGATTTATTTTCAATTTCTTTTACGGTTAGAAACTTTGAATATGCGTCGATGCAACTAAGAAACGTTTTTTTTACTGCGTAAAATATATCTATATGAGGATTTTCGCCTTCATTAACTGGTATAGGTGCTTCGCCTATAGGTATTTCTATTGGATGTCTATTATATTTTTTTTGGTTGCATATTGTACTTTAAGTTTTGGCCCGAGCCCAGAAATAACACGGAATGCTTCGTTTCAATCAAATCCCCTTTATTGTTACAAAAATAAGAGAATCTCACCGGCTGTTTGGGTCAGCCGACCGACCGCTCGCCCTTCCGTCGATCCCCGATCCCCGCTTCGGGTTGGTGCCAATACACACGCCCTCCCAAAGCTTGCGCCCGGCAGGTCGTGTGGTCTTGGTGCCTGGCACCGAAACGGCTCACGGTTCCCTTCGTTCGGACTCATGGGCTCCGGTTGCGGGGCCTTTGTTGTTGCTGCTGTCCTCTCCACTGACCCTCTGCTGCCGCTGCTCGTCCGTCGCCGCCGCTCCCTCGTCGTCGCTGCTCTTCTGACGCTGCTGCTCCCTCGTCGATGCTGCTGCTTCCTCGTTGTCGCCGTCGCTCCCTCGTCGTCGCCTCTTCTGTTGCTGCTCCTCCTTTATGGGTGCCGTGGACCTTCGGAATCTTTGACTCGCTGTGATTGCCCTTTCGCCGTGGCCGGCACCTAATCCGTGTTAACAGACCGAGTGGCTCACCTCCCAGGCATACGCCGGGCAGGATACGCTCCTCGCTGCTTAGCGGTTCAGGGATCCAAGGCCTTCCTACCGCACAGGACACGCCCCCAGTCGCGTTCGCCACTCGCCTGGATAAGGATTCTACTGACTTTCCCGGGGTGTCCCTGCGTGGTTTTACTTGTGGGCTTGAGTTCACGAGCTGGCTATCCCTCGCGTTACAGGATCACACCTGGTTCGAACGGACAGGAGCAGGCAAGGCCTGGCGTACGCTGATCCGTCGTTGCCGCTACTACACCAGGATACCTGTGGTGTCCGGGAATAACTCCATCCGATTCGTTTACCCTTGGGCCTCAGTTTTGCCGCGGATCCTTGATCCTTTCTCCTTGCTCCTTGCTTGACTCGCGTACCGCCGCCGGACTTACCCACAGGGGGTCCTTAAGCTATTGATCGAAGATCCTTGCTCACTCGGTTTAAAGCCCGTACTTAAGACTGTCGGACTTAGCCATGGGGCGTCCTTCAACCTGTACTCCTAATTCCTCCAAGGAAACTTTCCTACTTGAATGTCAGACTTACCCACGGGAGGTCTTTCACTCAATTCTTCCAGCTCCTTATATAGCGCCAGAGGCTCCCGTTAATCCTCGCAAATCTACTTCCTGCCGTTAATCCTTCGTCCTCCGTTTCCCTCCGTTAACTTTCTCCAATCCCGCCGTCTTTCTATCGGCGGGCTTTCTTTCTTGCATTTTGTATAAGCTTTCTATAAACAATCGGTGTTTATTTCTTTACAGATATAAAAACAAATTGCAATTTTTTAGATCCGTATCGCTTCGCGTGTGCAATGATATATTTGGAGGTAAAATAATAATTTATTTAATTTACTTTCCAAACATAGCCCTGCTCTTCTTCTTCATCTCCTACGGTGTTGTTGCTATTCTTTTGCTTCTACTCTCGCTCAATAGAGATTCTTATCTTTAAATCTTACTAACTTGCACTAACTGCTCTCTTTAATCTCCCCTTCTCGTTTCCTTGGTCCAGTGGTTCAAGGTTCCTCATTAATAAATTCAAATAATATTTTTAAATTAATTATTAATTTTTTTAATAATTTTTAATAAATTAATTATTTAATTTTTAATAATTTTTAATAAATTAATTATTTAATTTTAAATAATTTTAAATAAATTAATTATTTACATTTTTAATAATTATGGATTTTAAATTGGTCTGTGCATTAAAGTCTTGCAATAAGACAATCTCGTCTTCCCAGCCTACCATCCATTGCTGGCTCTGTGAAAACGTTTTACACGGTAAGTGTGCCGGGTTCACGGCCTCAGTTTCGGATGCAATCTCGCGTAGGTCTGGTCTCCACTTTAGCTGTGATGGTTGTCGTGGAGGCAGGTTCATGAGGCAGACTAAAAGCGGTTTCAAGGAGTTGATTAGTGGTTTTCGAAAAATCAATGACCAACTCTGTGCGCTTGATACACAGTTTAGTAGCCTTCAACTACTAAATGAGTCTCCAAAGCGTAAGAAATCCGCTTTTAGTGATGTGCTCGGGTCGAATAATCTTCAGCCTGCTCAGCCGACAACTATGCAGCCGCTTATATCTCTGGCCACCCCAAGGGCCGGACCTGAGAAAAATTCGGCTTCCGAATGTCTCGGAATCAATGAGCAATTGTCCGATATGTCCTCTGTGGCATCACTTCAAGTGATCCCAGACCCAATAATTCAAACTCCTGTAACAGTCACCAAACAGGGTAATAAACCGTCCGGACCCCCGGTACGCACTTATGCCGCAGTATTAGTTACGGCGGCACCAAAACCCTAGCAGGTGATCCCACCATCGAAACACATTTTTGTTTCCCGGCTTGCCCCTGATACTTCGGAGATTGATATCTCGGCTTACATCAAAGCCAAAGCAAAAGCCGACATAAAGGTGGTGGATATTACAAAGATCAAATATTCTTACACCAGGCACACGTCATCTTTCAAAATATGTGTGCCCTTGCAGATGTTCAAGACGATCTGTTCCGCCAGCTTTTGGCCAGAGAACATTTTCGTCCAAGAACATCAGCCAAGTACGGTGAAAAAAAATATAACCAAACCTGTGGGTGTAAAACTCCCACATGTTAAGGCCACTGATCAACCTTCCACCTCATCTTCCTCAATCTCAAAAACTAATGTCTTCATTAACACTTACCTATCAGAATAGAAGAGGGTTACGTAGTAAACTTCCCAAACTGTATTCTGATAGTTCTTTTTTTTGCATCCCACATTATAGTATTTTCAGAAACATGGTTAAAGCCGGAGATCTTAATCTCCGAAGTTTTTCCTAGTAGGTACACACTTTTAGATGTGATAGAACTTTGCGAAGGGGAGGAGGAGTGCTAATTTCTGTAGACTCCAAATTCGCTTCTGAAGAGGTAAAATCACAAGAGTTTGGTGACATTGAATTTCTTTGCATCAAAATCACTTTGTCCGAGCAATCTTTGTTACCTGTTCGTACATACCACCTTCGTCCGAACCGCCAACATACTGGCAACATTTGTCCGCAATTCTTTTGGTTTTCGATCGTCTGTCTGATGGTGACCAGCTGATAGCTCTGGGTGACTTTAATATCCCAGAACTTATGTGGTCAAATGTTGATAATTCACCGTCTTTACAGCATAACTCCCACCATGACTTCCCTGAGGGCATGTTCGACATGTCACTCGGGCAAATTAACCACGTTAGAAATTCTTTAGGTCGGCTGTTGGACTTATGTTTCGTTTCTGATCCTGTTGGAATTACTCTTTCCAGAACTTTGCCCCTTTCTAACCCTGAGGATCCATATCATCCCACTCTTGAGGTTTCAATCGAAAATAATTACTTTTTTGACCTTAAGTCTACAGTTAAATCTCAGAAAGTTCGTTTCTTTCGTAAGGCTGACTTTACGAAATTAAATAAGTTAATTTTGGAATTTGATTGGTCTGATTTACTGGCATGCGAGGATATAAACATCGCATTACAAAAATTTTATTACACTTTGAACATATTTTTCGATGCTTGCTCCGCTTCAACGAATCCGCCTTGGTATACAAGGCACCTTATAAATTTAAAGAATAGTATGAGTAGACTTTTAAACAAACATAGATTATCTGGCTGTACAGTTAGTTATTCAAGATACTTAGTAGCTCGGTCCAATTTCACCGTACATAATGCAGAATGTTATAGGAGTTATATTCGCCGCTGCAGGATTCAGTTTACTCAGGATCCGAAGCAGTTTTATGACTTTGTAAACACTAAGCGTAAACATGTATCTTTTCCCCCACTGCTTAGGCACCGATCAGGCAATGGCCGATCTCTTTGCACAGTTTTTCAAACTACCTATTCACCTAGCAGCAGTTTAGCTCAGCCTTACACTTATAATATCCAATCAGCCAACCTTATATTTTGCCCATCTTTCGATTAAAGCCCGTGTATTCGCCAGGCCCTGATGGAGTACCAGGCTGTGTTCTGAAGTACTGCGCCGAGGCACTGTGCAAACCGCTTGTTAAACTCTTTAGTCTATCGCTGGAAACTTCGATCTTTCCCCTTATGTGGAAGGAATCCTTCATTATTCCGCTGCATAAAAGAGGGAAAAATCCGACGCTGCTAATTATAGAGGCATCTCTAAATTGTCAGCAATTCCAAAGCTTTTTGAAAAACTTATCACTCCACATTTGCAACACCTATGTAGTTCAATAATAACTCCGTGCCAGCATGGCTTCATGAATCGCCGCTCCACCACTACCAACTTATTGGAGCTAACATCTTTTATTACGGATGGCTTCCGGAATGGCTTACAAACAGACGTCATATACACTGACTTCAGTAAAGCATTTGACTCTGTTAACCATTCGCTTCTTATAAGTAAACTCAGTCTTTTGGGATTCCCAACTGATCTTCTTATATGGATTTCGAGCTACTTATCAGGGAGAACCCAACGTGTTTTCTTTAAAGATGTTAACTCGCGTTTAGTCCGCGCCACATCGGGGGTTCCCCAAAGAAGCCATCTTGAACCCCTACTTTTTACTCTGTTTATTAACGACTTGCCCCTTGCCTTAACTAATTCACTTGTACTTATGTACGCTGATGACGTTAAGCTATGCCTTCAGTATAAATTCACTAGCGCCCAGTATAGACTTCAATCCGATTTGGATAAACTTCAAAATTGGTGTTTAGCAAATAACCTAAAGCTTAATGGATCGAAATGTAAACTTATGTCTTTTTACCGATCTAGTCCTCACCAGGCTATGTACTTTCTCTATGGGAACGCCTTAGAACGATTAACTCAGGTTAACGATCTAGGTGTCCTATTAGATTTGAAACTTAAATTTACCGACCATGTATCTACCATGGTTAATAAAACTATGGGTGTGCTTGGTTTTATTAAAAGATGGTCAAAAGAATTTAATGACCCGTACATAACTAAAACGTTATATACATCACTGGTCCGTCCGATTCTTGAGTATGGATCGTGTGTCTAGAGTCCTCAATATGGAGTACACCAAGATCACATTGAATCTGTACAAAAAAACTTCCTTACTTTTGCGCTTAGGGGACTTAATTGGGATGCAAATCTTTACCTCCCCTCTTATCATAGTAGACTTTTACTAATCAACTTACCATCATTAACAAATCGTAGAACGATGCTGGGTGTCATGTTTTTATATAATCTTATTTATGGAAATATAGACAGCCAGCATTTACTAACTCGCTTAAATTTTAACATTCCTAGTAGAAGGACCAGAAACTTTCGTCCTCTGCTCCTCAGCCATTGTAGTTCGACATATGCCCAACACGATCCGTTCAGGGTATTATGTTCGGACTACAATGGTCTCTACCACATCTTGTCACTTTGCTCTACTAACAATCTTAAATCGCTTATATTAACCGCCTTATCTGTGCAACACTCTTCCTCGTAATATCTTTCCGTGCCTTCTTCCACTCCCGTGGCCCCGTCATCCTCCTTATCCTTCCGTCCTGCGCCTCCTTCCTGGCCCAACGGCCCCGCCGGCTCTGCTTTGCTGGCATCTCCGGCGCGCCACTCTTCGGAGCATTGCGGCACGCCCTGCCGCTGCCTCCGCCTTCCATCGCCGGGCCGCTTCTTTGGCCATCTCTTCTGCCAGCCTAGCTCTGGGCCTTGCTAGCGCCAGGGTGGCGTCCGCCTCCTTCCGGTCCTGGCTCCTCCTCTGTCTCCTGTGCAGTGCCTGTAGCTCCCAACTGGGCCGGTGGTCCTCTTCTTCCACCCTGGCTTTGCCCACCGGGATCGCTCTCACTCCGTTGGCCCCTTGGGCCATCACCCGGAGGACCCTCCTCGTGGCCTGGAGCCGCCGGACGTCCCATCCTGGGAAGTCCAGGATCGGCGATGCGTGGGATGACGGCGTCTGTCTAGCGTCCATGTCTTGTCGTTTTGTAGAAAAAAGAGAAGGCCGGTGTCCTTTTATAGGCCAGCCTGGAATAGATCCGTTCATACGGTTATTTTGTCTACATCCATGCTCCCGTTGTGGGTCTCCTCCTTTCTCCGGTTGTTCGTGTAATTCCTTGATTGTGTGTGTATTCTCCGTTTTGGAGCTTGACGGGGATTTTTGTTGATTTTTAATCTGTACCTTTAATACATCTTGATACATCATTTATGGACTGATCTTTCGGGACGCATTCGTCAGGCAGTTATCAACAATTCCGTTGTTAACTAGGTCGGTAATACTTATCAACTCTGAGTTACAGGTGCATTTACGGACCGCCAGAGTTCCGTGGTTGTGTATGTGTTCTGCGGTTTTTTTTTGTGTTTTCTTTTTTTTTTTATTGTTGCCTTATTGGTGATTGTCTCGGCGCTAGTTTCGCCGCGAAACCTTCAGCCGCTTTGGACAAATGGTGTTCTTTTGCCCACACCGTGTCGCCGATCTTCGGGCTCCACTCCCGCCTCCTGCGCCGCGCGCTCCATGTTTCTCCGCACCAGTTCGAACACTTCCTGCAATTTTTCTGCATTTTCTGAGGGAGTGGCTTGTCCTTCTCCTGTCTCCAATGCCCCTTGGTCGAATATTGCTTTCGGCATTCTTGGCTCTCTGCCTTGGGTGATGAAGCATGGAGAGTACCCCGTGGAGTCCGACACGCTCGAGTTCACCGCCAACATCAAATCTGGCTAGTGCTCGTCCCACGTCCTTTGGTCCTTTCCTGCAATCTGGGAGAGCATCGTCTTCACCGTCCTGTTTGCCCTTTCCGTCGGGTTTTCCTGCGGCGTGTATGGTGCGGTGAACTGATGACGAACTCCGAGCTCCTCGAGGAATTTCTTGAAGCTCCTACTGGTGAACTGGACACCATTGTCAGTCACCATCACTTTTGGCACACCATATCTAGCGATGATCCTTTCGCGGATTGCCTTTTGCAGCGTCTCCGTTGTGGCTTTTCGCATTGGGACCATTTCTGTCCATTTGGAAAATCGATCGATCATGACTGGCTCGGTTTATACCGCATGCATGTCCCTTTGCATCCCTGGCCAGAAGTGTCTTGCTGCTACTTTCGCAATCGTTTTCCTTCCGCCTAGATGTCCCGCTGTTGGTGCGTCGTGGTTCTCCTTCAGCACCTGTTGCCTCATGTCCATCGGCACACATAGTTTCCACGATGCCACTCCCTCGCTCCCGGCTCTGTGTGGAACATGTCGGTAAATCAGGCCTGCCTCCTTAATGTATTCCGGATAATTCTGTGGGTTTTCCTTTATCTTCTTCTTCAGTGAGCCTATCCAAATGCATTCTGTGTCTTCGATTGCTGTGGCACTCCTCAGTTTCTCCACTATCGGCTGGCGGGAAAGTGCATCCGCGACTACGTTTAGCTTGCCTTTTCTGTAGCTAATAACGTAATCGTACTGTTGCTACTCAAAGACCCATCTCGCGATCCTTCCAAGTGGGCTTTCTATATTGTTCAACCATTTCAGCGGCATGTGATCCGTGATCACGTCGAACTGGTACCCCTCCAAGTATGGTCTCATCTGCCGAATAGCCTATATTATTGCCAGGCACTCTTTCTGCGTTGCCGAGTAATTCTTCTCCGCGCCTATTAGCGTTCGGCTGGCGTAAGCGACCACTCGCTCGCCCTCACCCGTGTCCTGCGTCAGTACTGCCCCCACGCCGTAGTCGCTGGCATCTGTTTGCAGCACAAACTTCTTCGTGTAGTCGGGGCATGCCAGCACTGGATCCTCTGCGAAACGCGATTTTAAATTCTCAAACGCCTCTTGGTGTCTTGCCGTCCACTCCCACTTAGTTCCCTTTCAGGGACGAATCGCCGATACCACGACGCCATCCCGATGAATTGCCGTACGCCTTTAACGTTTGTCGGTGATTCCAATTCCGTGATCGCTGCAACCTTTACAGGATCCATACCAATCCCCTGACTTGTTATCCGGTGGCCCAGGTACAACAGCTCTTTCCTGAAGAAATGACACTTGTCCGTGTTTGTCCTTAAGTTTGCCACATTCAGTCTGCGGAACACTTCCTTCAAATTTGCCATGTGCTCCTCCCTCGTGCGGCCGATCACTATGATGTCATCCTGGTACGCGAAAGAGTGGGGAGCCATGTCCGGGCCTTTGACCTGGTCTAAGGCCCTTTGAAATGTTGCCGAGGCCGAGTGTAATCCGAACGGCATCACCTTCCACAGGTACAGGCCTTTCCCTGGTACAGTAAAAGCCGTGTATTTCCTGCTCTCCTCCTTAAGTGGGATCTGCCAATAGCCATCCTTCAGGTCGAGGCTGCTGGTAAATCGCCCTCCCATTCCTCGCCCTCCCATTCCTCCGAGGGTCCAGTTATGGCTATGGACATCCTATCCTCCAGGCACCCGCTCCATCTTTCTCTTCTCGGGATCGTGACTTGGTGGCCTGCGCAGTTGATTGTTGTGCCGAGTTCTCCGAGGAAATCCCATCCAAGCACCGCGCTGTCTCCCATGCCTGGCAACACTAACATATTCAAATCCTTTTTCTTGTTGCCAAAGCTTACTGTTGTTAGGAGTACCATTTGAGTCTCTATGTGGCTCCCGTTGGCCAACTTTACTAGTCTCCTTCTTGCTTTTCGTTCTCCGGCGATTCCCGGGTCCTCTGCTAGCTTTTCTGAAATGAAGCTAGCCGATGGCCCTCACTTCTGCACCTCCGACCTTGATGACTGCCGCTAATTGCTGATCGTCTCCGGTTAATCCTCCAACTAGTTCTGAGAGGCAGCACGTCGCGATCTCCGCCTTTCTCTCCTACTGCGCCGCACATCCTGCAGAACAAAATTCTGGGGTTCCTGCACCCGCTGGCCCATGCCTCCGCATCTGTTGCATGCCTGTGGTGGGTTTCCTGCCTTTGACTTTGGTTTGCTGCCTATCGTTGACTCGGCTGCTGTTGGCATGGGCCTCGAAGCTCCTTCTGAACTCCTTCCTTGTGGGTCACTCCTCATCATTCATTAAGAACCATTTTTGCGCTCTGCCCTGGAGTAGTTCTGGCATCGCCCGCGAGATTGTGTTTATATCCATCCCGTATGTTTTGGCGGACCATGCTACTCGGCCCACGAACTCGAGAGGACCCCCTGTTCTGTCGAGTCGGAATGACCACTCTCGGACTTGCTTCGCCACTTTCGCATAGTCCACCTGTACTGGGACTGGCTTCCGCTGCTTCCTCGTTGTCGCCGTCGCTCCTTCGTCGTCGCCTCTTCTGTTGCTGCTCCTCCTTTATGGGTGCCGTGGACCTTCGGAATCTTTGGCTCGCTGTGATTGCTCTTTCGCCGTGGCCGGCACCTAATCCGTGTTAACAGACCGAGTGGCTCACCTCCCAGGCAAGTGCAGCTCGCAACCTTTCTCCCTCAGGAAAGGTATCCCCCCCCCCCACTACCGGAAAATGCAAGAAGGCGACTAGGGCCGAGTCCAGTAACACCCTAGGACAGGACACTGGACCAACGATACAGGAAAGATTGAACCCAGGGCTGACAGGCAGCCGTATTCTGGCACCTTAGTATGCGGAGTGAACTCCCGCTGAAATGGCTGTCGGGCTAATGCGGCTTCTGCCCCCGTCCCGCTAAAATCTGGCAAATCTTCGAAAACGCTCCTTAGGCGTCGCCACTAAGCTGGCCGTGCAGGCTCAGATGGACCATACCTGACCAACGCGGATCTGGCTCTGAACTCTTCACCTCGTAAGGGCTAGAGTCAACCCTAGCATGGACCTCACTGCGAGCAAAGGTACCCATGGGATCAACCACGCGACTGCACAACACCTAAGGACAACGGATCAGGAGTTGGGACCCTACAACATGAGTAACTCAATCATCATCAACAAAAGTAATGTAGACGGAGAAGCAGCCTTCGCGAAAAGCTGCAAACTCCCGAGATCACCCAGCAACAGGCTGGATGTTGCCCCCCCCCCATTTCAGGCATCCGCGTGGACCAGTACAGGAGCGAAGCCCAGGAGATGGGTAAAGCATCGCTGAAGGACCTCGGGAAGGAGATCACGCTGCTGGTGGAGATGCTGGAGGATGGGAAAAGGAGGTCCATCCACCAGCCAATGAGGGACGTTATAGAGAACATCCGGACTCTCTACGAGCGACTAGCTGCCCAGAAGGACGAACAAGGTGGCAAAGAAGCGCCGAAAACCCACCAGGCGTCCCAGACGTCTCCCTTATTCAGACCGGTGGCGGAACCCAGGAGGAAGGGTGTTGGACCCAATCCCCGAGCACCAAAAGGAGCAGGAGGGAGCCTTCGCATGCGGCTACGCAAACGAGGGCCGGAACAGGACAACCAGGGCAGACTACGGAACCCGATTCTGGAACCCAGATGACGAAGGACGCCCCTAAGTGGAAGCTGGTAGGCCCGAAAAAGGGCAAGAACCAGCGGAGACCTAACCCAACGCCCAAGGAGAAGCCGAAGCCGGACGCGCTGATCATCACGGCCAAGGGCGAGGCCAGCTACGCCGACATCCTGCGACGGGTGAAGCAGGACAAAAAGCTGCAGGAGCTGGGAGAGGCCGTCACAAGGATAAGAAGGATCCAGAAAGGAGAACTCCTTCTCCAACTGAAGAAATCTGGAGAGGACACCGCGGGGTACAGAGCACTGGTAACGGAATCGATCGGAGCCGAGGTGGAAGTGCGCTCTCTGTCGCACAAGATAGAGATCGAGTGCAGAGATCTGGACGAGATCACCACTAGGGAAGAGGTTGCAGAAGCGATCGGGAAGCTTGCAGAAACGCCAGGATTACCAGAGACGGACATCCTTTTAAGAAAATCATTCGGGCAAACGCAGACAGCTATAATCAGGATGCCCGCGGGGAGCGCTAGGAAAGTCCTAGATATAGGTTGGGTAAAGGTAGGCTGGGTAAGATGTAGACTCAGGGAAAGGACCCGAGTCATAAAATGTTATAGATGCCTGGAGTTCGGGCACATGGCAAAACAATGCCAGAGCGCTATCGATCGCTCACGCATGTGCCGGAGATGCGGCAAGGACGGGCATATGGCCAAAAATTGCGCGGAGGAACCCAAATGCGCGTTCTGCACCAACGCTGGGAAGGACGCGGGACACGTGGCTGGAAGTGGGAAGTGCCCGATATTTAGGAGCGCCCTCTTAAATACGAAGAAGAAATGAAATGCACGCAAATAAACCTTAACCACTGCGAGGCGGCACACTCGCTGCTAAGGCAGGCGGTCATTGACGACGGAACACAGGTCGTCCTCATCTCGGAGCCGTACAGGAGCATCCCAGGAAACGGATGGCTTTCAAGCAGCTGCAAGGGAGCGGCACTATGGTCGACGGAGACGGCCCCTCAGGACCCTAGGACATCCTGCGAAGGATTCGTCCGAGCCAGCATAAAGGGTGTTACCTTTTATAGCTGCTACGCTCCGCCGAGATGGGACATTTCGCGCTTCCAAAGGATGCTGAGGAGCCTAGTTTCGGACGCAAGAGGCAGATCGCCAGTGGTTATTGGGGGAGACTTCAATGCTTGGTCTCCGGAGTGGGGAAGCAGAGTAGCCAACGAGAGGGGCATCAGCCTCTTGGAGCACTTCGCGACCCTGGACGTGGTCCTGGCCAATCGAGGCCAAAAGTGGACCTTCAATAAAGCAGGGCGTGGGTCGATTATCGACATAACATTCAAAAGCAGCGCACTAATAAGAAAGTGCGACTGGGAAGTCAGCGACTCTTTTACTTTCAGCGACCACCAAGCCATACACTTTACCCTTGGAGGGGTAAGTAGGAAATGGATTCCCAAGGTGACAGGACCGAAATGGAAGGACAAGTCTCTGGATCGAGAAGCATTCTCGGTAGCTCTCCAGACGCACGACTGGACCCAACCATCATCTCCAGGGGAGTCAGCAAACGACCTATCGAGGTCTATAGCAGCGGCCTGCGACTGCGCCATGCCTATGAGGACACGGTGCAGAAGAAGAGCTTCGGTATACTGGTGGAACCAGGACATCCAGCGACTCAGGGCTGCCTGCCTGCGAGCAAGGAGGCGATACCAAAGAGCAAGGGTGGTAGAGGATCGGACCACTAAAATGGAGGAATTCAAGGCAGCCAAGAAGGCCCTGAAACTGGCAATAAAAGCCAGCAAGCGAGAATGTTTTAGGAAGATCTGCGACGAGGCACAGGTGGACCCATGGGGGACCGCCTACAAAGTAGTGATGAAAAAAATGAATGGGCAGGAATACCTTAGGCCAACATGCCCCATTCTACTAAGGAAAATAGTAGAATCGCTGTTCCCAAAGCATCCACCCAAGCGGGAAATTCTAATTGCCGGAGACGCGGAGCCCTTCACCCCAGTTTCGGAAGAGGAGGTCAGAAGCTACGCGAAAAAGATCGGCACTAGGAAGACACCAGGGCCCGACGGAATCCCAAACGCCGCCCTAAAACAGGCAATGGAGGAAAAACCAGAGGTCTTCGCAGAGACCTTCAACAAGTGCCTCCAGCGAGGCACTTTTCCAAAAAATTGGAAGATCCAAAATCTTATTTTGCTGCCGAAAGGGAACAAGCCGACCGACGACCCATCAGGATACAGGCCCATATGTCTCTTGGACACGGTAGGGAAAGTTCTCGAGATGACCATTGCCACGCGCATCTCGAAAACCATTGAGGAAAAAGGAGCGCTCTCTGGGAACCAGTATGGATTCCGGAAGGCACGCTCTACGATTGACGCGATTAAGGCGGTGACCGACATGGCTGAAGCTGCCATCGCAGGATCTAGGTGGAGATGGGGCGATAAGGAGTACTGCGCGATGATAACATTAGACATCCGCAACGCCTTTAACTCGGCAAACTGGACACGCATTCACAGAGCCTTATTCTTGGCAGGAACCCCGGTATACCTGCAACGGATAATTTCCAGCTATCTCTCAGACAGGACACTGCTCTATGAGACGGAGGAAGGAACGAAAAGGTACGAGGTGACAGCAGGTGTTCCACAAGGATCGGTTCTCGGACCGCTCCTATGGAACATCATGTACGACGAAGTTCTCAGGATTGAGCTACCGGAGGGATGTAAGCTCATTGGCTTCGCGGACGACCTCGCCCTAATGGTGGTGGCCAAAGAAACCAAGGAAGTAGTGACCAAGGCGAACAATGCGATAAAGTGCATTTCGGCATGGATGGCGGACTCGGGACTAGACCTGGCGGCGCACAAAACGGAGGCGGTCCTCTTCACAAGCAGGAAGAAGGTGGAATATATCACCATCCAAGTGGGCAACTACCCAATAAGATCTAAGGACGCAATAAAGTATCTAGGAGTCATGCTGGACAACAGGCTGTCTTACGGAGCTCACGTGGACTACGTGACCAAAAAATCAGCGGGAATCCAAGGAGCACTAGCTCGGATGTTGCCAAACATTGGAGGCCCAAAAGAAGGCAGGAGACGCCTTCTGGCCAGTGTCGTCACGTCGGTCCTACTGTATGCAGCGCCGATATGGGCAGCACCAGTCAGAGGAAACCTAGGGCTTAAAAGGAAGCTAGGCGCATCGTACCGGCTCGCAGCGCTACGAGTCATCTCGGGTTTCAAGACGATATCGGAGGACGCAGCCCTCGTCTTGGCAGGAATGATCCCCATAGACATTCTGGCAACCGAAGCGGAGGAAATATACAAATCCATCCAACAAGAGGGATGTACAGCACCCCGGGAGGCCATCAAGAGGTCCGCCCGGCAACGGTCATTATCCATTTGGCAGGAGCGGTGGGATTCAGCGACCACAGGAAGATGGACGCATAGGCTAATCCCCAACCTACAGGAGTGGATCGGAAGAGAAAAAGGCCAGGTGAGTTACCAACTTACCCAGTTTCTTTCAGGCCACGGAGGATATAGAAAGTACCTCCACAGGATCGGGCACGAGGAAAGCCCAGAATGCCCTAACTGCCCAGGAGCAGATGAGGACCCAGAGCACATACTCTATGTGTGTAGGAGGTACCGTGCAAGAGCAGGAGCTCTACCAGCTCCAGAGCACCTAATAAGATACATGTGCAAAGCACAGGAGCAGTGGAACCGGGTTAGTCAGGTTATAGCTTATACACAGGGCGACTTAAGAAGGCTAGAAAATGAACGTCGCTTAAGGGAGAATGCCTAGGTTAGGCAACCCTTCCCCGCGAAGTAATACCTTACAGTGGTTCCGCGGGGTCTGTGGTGTGTGCGGGGGTGGTTTTAGTACGTAGGCACTGGCTAGACACGCCGGTGAATCGTGCATACTATTTGGCTATCGCCAACTCGGTGAATCGTGCATACCCGAGTTGGCTATCCCTCGCGTTACAGGATCACACCTGGTTCGAATGGACAGGAGCAGGCAAGGCGTACGCCAGGCTGAACTCAACCCGACTCGTTTGATCCTTTCCCCTTGCTCCTTGCTTGACTCACGTACCGCCGCCGGACTTACCCACAGGGGGTCCTTAAGCTATTGATCGAAGATCCTTGCTCACTCGCTTTAAAGCCCGCACTTAAGACTGTCGGACTTACCCACGGGGGGTCCTTCAGCCTGTACTCCTAATTCCTCCAAGGAAACTTTAATACTTGAATGTCAGACTTACCCACGGGGGGTCTTTCACTCAACCCTTCCAGTTTCCCTAGAAGACTCGGTCTCGATGTGCTCCATAGGCCCTCCTTATATAGTGCCTGAGGCGCCCGTTACTCCATGCAACTCTCGCTTCCTGCCGTTAATCCTTCGTCCTCCGTTTCCCTCCGTTAACTAACCGGCTCCCCCGCCCCCGCTGCTGCCCCCGCATGCCGTCTGCCCTTGATGCCTTTCTCTTCTTCCGTATTTCTAAACACAGCGCTGGCCCATCCGACGCTGCCGTGCTGGCTTGTTTGTTCTCTCTCCCCTTCCAGTAGTGATTAGGAGTTGAATTTTGAATTGATTGAGTGGCTTTTTTGTTTCTTCAATTACATTTTCAAAACTGCTTGACGCTACGGATGACGCTAATGGTTGATGATCTGTATGTATTTCTATTCCTACCACTCCGTATAAATAATTTCTAAGATTCTTTAATGCCCAAACTATAGCTAATAATTATTTTTTGTATATAGCTTTTTTGTATATAGCTTTTTTTTAGCATATGCATGTTCGGTTTTATTCAGGGTTTTTGATATGAACGATTTGGTTTGCCCTCTTGTGATAATACTGCTTCCAGTGCTATGTTTGAAGCGTCTGTTGTTAGAATGAATCTTTTACTATAATCTGGTTGAATTAATTCGATTTGATTTGACAAATTTTGTTTAAGTTCAATAAACGCTTTTATGGCTGATTCATCTAATTGTATTGACATATTTTTCGATATTTTTCCATTATGGCATCCAAGATATGTATTGACCACATTCGCTATATTCGCTATATAAACGTAATTGCGGACAAACATTCTATAATAACTTGTTAAGCCAAGAAAACTTCTGAGTTCTCTAATGTTTTTTGGTATTGGGAAAATTTGGATTGCTGCTATTTTTTCTGGGTCTGTTTTAATCACGTTGTATGAAATACATATCCAAGAAAGCTTGTTTCTTGTAAAAAAAATTTGGATTTCTCCAAAGAAATTCGGACTGGCGACGGCCATACGGTTCATTTGTTTATCAGTCTGGCTCAGACCGTGGAAAAGTTTTAGAAATATGTTTACAGTTAGAGTTGGGTGTTAAGTCTGGGATAATTACTTGGTGGTTCTCAGACACGAATAAGGGTAAGTTTGACAAATAGGATATGACTCATCCTGCAGTGGCTTCTGCGATTTAAAATAATGTTTATATATTGTATTAGATTAGTTAAGCTAGGGGTTGGATAACACTCCCCCTTCTAAGTTGAAGCGTCCCGATTCAAAAGAGAGATGGAGTTTAATTGAGCCTTTAATTCTGCCACGATGTTTTCTTCTTGATTTTCTTCGTCTGGCAGATAATTTCTTTCAAAAATGTTTTTAAGCCGTGGTTTTATGGTGAAATAAATTTTTCTTACTTTGAAATTGCTAGCCAAACTAAAAATGTTGACGATAGTGTTATTACAATAAGTGTTAATGGTATTCTTGTTTTTTTAATTTAAATAAACGGGTTTAGTATATTGATATAATCAAATGATAGTTCCGAATTGTTTGAAACTATATATTCAGATATTTTATAATTATTATAATTGTGGCCGTAATGTATTGTGGTACTATATCCGTTATAAGATATGATCCTTTAATTAAGAATCATTTGCAATATTATTTCCATTTATTAATAGCACCTTCTTGAATTATACCTATTTTCTTATTTTATTACGCAATGATTTTTCACCGTTTA
Source organism: Drosophila ananassae (assembly GCF_017639315.1). Lineage (NCBI taxonomy): Eukaryota > Metazoa > Arthropoda > Insecta > Diptera > Drosophilidae > Drosophila > Drosophila ananassae. The sequence goes on from NW_025319066.1 coordinate 250,915, forward strand.
GAAGCGAGTGAAACATGATTTCTCTTTGCTTAATATACAACAGTTATTGAATAGTTCATTTTTAAATTTATTTACTTCCTAATAAGTGTCTTCGCATTTAGCAACTTGATTACTTAATATTTATTTTCCATCATTATGTGAAATATCCCTGGCGTAATAAATGTCGCAATCTATTCTTTATAACCGGGTATTTTATTAAAACTATAAATAATTCTTTATGTAAAGCAATTTTAAATTCTGAAATGTCCACTAAGTCTGTAATAACTACAGGTCTTATTTCATGTTTATATATTTCCTCGATATCATCATTGTTTAGGGTTTTCGAATTAAATACGTCAATCTTTGCAAAAGTTATTGTTTCTCTTAAATTTTGTAAATCATAAGTAATCAAGTGTAAGCGATGTTTTCTTAAAGCCAATTCTCGGCTTGTAAAAACTGATTTTAGATTTGATGACAATTTGGAATTATTTATTTGCTGTTTGTTATTATTTTCAATTAGATCGTTAATTTTGTTTCCTATTGTTACTACATCATCATGATCTGGGATGCCAGCTAACCAAACAGTTCTTAATTCATTAATGTCTCTTCTTGTCGAAAGTAATTGTGATAAAATTAATTTAAGAGTTTTTAAATTTTAAGAAATTTCCCAATAAAATTTATCATTGATGTTATTTTTTTTTATATGGTTGTATTCTGTATCAATAATTTCTTTCTAAAAACTAATGTTTGTGACATAAAATAATTCAGCATAAGAGTCAATAGGTCAGAACATCTTTGTCTTTGTCTAAGTCATTAATAAACAATTTATTATTTCGGATGTTGTTGATACTATGATCAGAAATAGTTGTAGCTCAAAAATCATTGTATTTTAAAACTTAATATTATCTCTGTGAATTATTATATTCCTATTTTTTATATTACTTTATTTTTTTGGTCTTCTTTAACTACTTGTTTCTTGTATCTTGGTTTTAGTTTATTTCTCTCCCCATATTTTTTTTCGTATATGATCTCTCCTACAATTTATGTTTTTTCTTTTTAATCTTTGCTATGAGTGCTAAGCATATTAGTTTGAGCTTGTTGTAGTATAACTGGAATTTTGATTTGATTTATTTTATTATATAAAATGTCAGACGGTTTTTCATTAGTGGACGAGTTAATACTTTGATTATACTTTTGAGCTGCTCTTATAATTATTTCGGAATAATCTGTAAGATTATGACGAATATAAATTTGTCTTTGATACATCTAGCAATTTCTGTAAGTGTTGAATGTGTAAAAAAAATTTTAGTATGTTACAATGCACGGTTTTATAGTTATAGGAAGGAGAAAGAGATCTTGGAGTAATTATAATTGTCCCGCCAATAAGAAAATATGTATATCAATTTTTCCTCAGTCACAAATAAAGTTCCGAACATACACAAGGTGTTTTAATTTTGTCGCTTCGAATTTTGCCGCTCAAGAGGTTATGGGCCCAGGCACTAGAGAATTCGGTATGTGACTCGATATTTAGAACAATGAGTGCTCTTTATCAAATTGATAAGTTAGAGGAGACGAACTATGACACATGGAAAATACAGATTCGATCTGTATTGGTGCATTCCGGTTTGTGAAGTGTTACGTCTGGAGAGCTAACTGAAACGAATGTTCCAGAAGGACAACACAGTAAGGTGTTGGCAACAATAACATTGAGTGTAAAGACATCTCAATTGACCTACATCAAGAATTGCTTGTCGGCTGTGGAGGCATGGACCAAGTTGAAGGTGGTTCATCAACCAAGCGGTACGAAAGGTACAGTTTTACAAGAAACTGCTTAATAAACTGATGGAGCAAGGGCAGAGCCTGACGACCTACATAAGTGAATTTGTGGAAATTCTGGATGGTCTAACTGGAGTTGGAATAGAGCTAAACGACGAACTTTAGTCTTTAATCGTTTTGCTATCAAGCCTTCCAGAGCAATTTGAACATATCGTGGTCGCTATGGAGACACGAGATAAGTTGCCTTCGTTCGAAGCTCTCACCATAAAGTTAAAGGAGGAGAGCGAAAGAAAAGGAATTGCAGATGAACGAGTCGACACTAAGGCATTCGCTGCAACGCAGAAGCACAACTCACAGACGAAAAACTATGGGCGGAAGAAAAGAAAGAATATCGTTTGTTTCAAGTGTGGTGAGCTAGGACACATTAAGTCCCAGTGTCAAAATGAGGGTGAGGAAGATCCCCGCATGGCATCAAGAAATGTGGTGAATCGCCAAAGAAGCCTGTTGCACGCCTGTGACGTCAACAACATTGACAATTCAACATGGTGTTTGGATAGTGGCGCAACAAGCCATATGTGTTGCGCAAGAGAGCTATTCACAAAGTTTGAGAAACACACTGAGCAGATCGGACTGGCCAATGCAGGTTTCCTTCAAGCAGAAGGTATAGGTGACGTCAAGATACAGACAGGCCAGTGCATGTTGACACTAAAAAATGTTCTTTACGTTCCGAAGATAACCGAAAATTTCTATTCCGTGAGCAGTGCTGTTCAGAACAGGTGCAAGGTGACCTTTGACTTAGAGAATGCCAAGGTGATGCAAGATGGAAAATGCACAGTGAAAGCCAAAACGATTGGCAACTTGTATTTGTTTGTGGGTGGTCGCAGCAAATGTTTTGCCATGTCAGGTGTAGATGGGATTTTGCTACACAAGAGATACGGAAATATTAATTTCTCTAGCTTGAACGAGGTAGTATCCAAAGGGATAGTCCGAGGGATAGATAATATTCGGTTGCCAGAGAATATTAGTTGCAAAACGTGTATGGTTAACAAAATCCATGTTAAACCTTTTCCATCGGCAACAAGTAATCGGGCCACGGAGCTTTTGGATCTGGTACATGCAGATGTTTGGGGACCTTTCCCAACACTGTCCCTCGCAGGCTCCAAGTATTTTTTGACGTTCATTGACGATAAGTCCAGGAGGATTTTTGTTTACTTCCTGCGTGGGAAGAATGAGGTGCTACCCAAATTCATCGATTTCAAGAACCTGGTGGAACGGCAGACAGGAAGGAGACTCAAATGCCTGCGGAGTGATAATGGCGGAGAATTTGTCAATAAACAGTTTGACGAATGTCTGAGGCAGCATGGAATCGACAGACAGCTAACAATAGCGTATACTCCCCAGCAAAATGGAGTTGCGGAACGGGAAAATCGTACGCTAGGGGAGATGTCAAGATGCCTTCTGGTCCAGGCGGGACTGGGAGATCAGTTTTGGGCAGAAGCTGTCAACACTTCGGTTTATTTGCGAAACCGCTCCCCTACCAGTGCATTAGAGAGTATGACTAATATGGAAGCGTGGACGGGTAAGAGGCCTTATGTACAACACCTAAAGGTTTTTGGATCTCTTGCAGTTGCTCTGGACAAGGGTCCGAGGAAGGGCAGCAAATTTCAACCTGAAGGCAAAGAGTACATTATGGTTGGGTACTCTGTGGCAGCAAAAGGTTATCGACTATATGATCCATCAACTCGAAAATTGGTCGAGAAACGATGTTTTATTTGATGAACATCATGTCGTGGCATCCAAAGCTGATGCCGTGACGATCAATCTGGAGGAACTGGAGGAGGCCCACCAGCAGCAGGGACCCTTGCAAAGAGGCGCTGGAGAGTAAAAAAGCAAAGGAGTGCCGTGAAGCCGTGGAAAGAGAACATGATTCTCTAGTTGCCAACCAGAGTTGGAAAATCACTGATTTACCCAAAAATCAGCGAGCAATTGGATGCAAGTGGGTGTTCAACGTGAAGCGTGATAAAGATGGCCAAATAGAACGTTTTAAGGGTCGACTGGTAGCAAAAGGATGCTCCCAGCAATTTGGCGTAAATTACCTAGAAACATTTTCGCCGGTATGCCGATTGGAGAGTGTACGGTTTATTATAGCACTGGCGGCGGAGCTCAAGCTACATCTTCATCAAATGGATGTATGCACCGCGTATATCAACAGCGATCTGAGTGAGACGGTCTACATGAAGCAGCCGGAAGGGTACTCAGATGAAACAAATCCTGACAAGGTATTGCTTCTAAAAAGAGCAATATATGGCTTGAAGCAATCCGGAAGGGTCTGGAACGAGAGCTTACAAATTTGTTTAATTTGTTTTGATATTTATTTTTGTAAACAAGCTTGCATTAAGGAAGGGTGTAGAAAATAAGGTACCCTGAATATTTTAGTATGTTACAATGCACGCTTTTATAGTTATAGGAAGGAGAAATAGATCTTGGAGTAGTTATAATTGTCCCGCTCTAAGAAATAGAGAATAAGAAAATATGTATATCAATTTTTCCTCAGTCACAAATAAAGTTCCGAAGCATGCACACGGTGTTTTAATTTTGTCGCTTCGAATTCTGCCGCTCAAGAGAATGTGCTCTTTCAATTTGCCCATTCGAAGTACTGTGTCTTGGATCAGCGAAATGTATTACTAGACCACTTCTGCTTATGAATGATCTGAATTGTGCTGATGTGTAACTTGGTTCATTGTCCGTCATAACTATCTTTGCTAAATGATAATGTTGAGGGATTTCTAAGACTTTATTTTCAATATTAGATTTATTTTCAATTTCTTTTACGGTAAGAAACTTTAAATATGCGTCGATACAAGTAAGAAACGTTTTTTTTACTGCGTAAAATATATCTTTATGCAGATTTTCGCCTTCATTGACTGGTATAGGTGCTTCGCCTATAGGTATTTCTATTGGATGTCTATTATATTTGTTTTGGTTGCATATTGTACTTTAAGTTTTATAAATAATTGTGGTCAATAATATGTCTATTTATTTGTTTGTAATTTTCATCTAAACCTCTGTGGACGCGACAATGAGTCTCCCCAATAATTAAGGCTGTAACGAACTGTTTTGCTATATTTTGTTCGCAACAAATGCCGCGACTAGCTCACAGAGGTTGAGGGTACGTTCCACCGAATTTATAGATTCGACGTGATGGCCCGAGCCCAGAACTAACACGGAATGCTTCGTTTCAATCAAATCCCCTTTATTGTCTTTACTTTACAAAAATAAGAGAATCTCACCGGCTGTTTGGCTCAGCCGACCGACCGCTCGCCCTTCCGTCGATCCCCGATCCCCGCTTCGGGTTGGTGCCAATACACACGCCTTTCCAAAGCTTGCGCCCGGCAGGTCGTGTGGTCTTGGTGCCTGGCACCGAAACGGCTCACGGTTCCCTTCCCTTCGTCCGGTTTCGAGGCCTTTGTTGTTGCTGCTGTCCTCTCCGCTGACCCTCTGCTGCCGCTGCTCGTCCGTCGCCGCCGCTCCCTCGACGTCGCTGCTCTTCTGACGCTGCTGCTCCCTCGTCGATGCTGCTGCTTCCTCGTTGTCGCCGTCGCTCCCTCGTCGTCGCCTCTTCTGTTGCTGCTCCTCCTTTATGGGTGCCGTGGACCTTCGGAATCTTTGGCTCGCTGTGATTGCTCTTTCGCCGTGGCCGGCACCTAATCCGTGTTAACAGACCAAGTGGCTCACCTCCCAGGCATACGCCGGGCAGGATACGCTCCTCGCTGCTTATCGGCCGGATCAGGGCACGAAGGCCTTCCTACCGCACAGGACACGCCCCCGGTCGCGTTCGCCACTCGCCTCCAAACACCTGCGTGCCTACGCTCCGCAGGATCTATGGTAGGCCAGAGGTTTAGGCGTGGCGTCTCCTTTAACTCCAGGTGATACGCTGTGCATACGCTCCAGCGCCTGGATAAGGATTCTACTGACTTTCCCGGGGTGTCCCTGCGTGGTTTTACTTGTGGGCTTGAGTTCCCGAGCTGGCTATCCCTTGCGTTACAGGATCACACCTGGTTCGAACGGACAGGAGCAGGCAAGGCGTACGCCAGGCTGAACTCAACCCGACTCGTTTACCCTTGGGCCTCAGTTTTGCCGCGGATCCTTGATCCTTTCCCCTTGCTCCTTGCTTGACTCGCGTACAGCCGCCGGACTTACCCACAGGGGGTCCTTAAGCTATTGATCGAAGATCCTTGCTCACTCTCTTTAAAGCCCGCACTTAAGACTGTCGGACTTACCCACGGGGGGTCCTTCAGCCTGTACTCCTAATTCCTCCAAGGAAACTTTAATACTTGAATGTCAGACTTACCCACGGGGGGTCTTTCACTCAACCCTTCCAGTTTCCCTAGAAGACTCGGTCTCGATGTGCTCCATAGGCCCTCCTTATATAGTGCCTGAGGCGCCCGTTACTCCTTGCAACTCTCGCTTCCTGCCGTTAATCCTTCGGCGGCTCCCCCGCCCCCGCTGCTGCCCCCGCATGCCGTCTGCCCTTGATGCCTTTCTCTTCTTCCGTATTTCTAAACACAGCGCTGGCCCATCCGACGCTGCCGTGCTGGCTTGTTTGTTCTCTCTCCCCTTCCAGTAGTGATTAGGAGTTGAATTTTGAATTGATTGAGTGGCTTTTTTGTTTCTTCAATTACATTTTCAAAACTGCTTGACGCTACGGATGACGCTAATGATTGATGATCTGTATGTATTTCTATTCCTACCACTCCGTATTAAAAATTTCAAAGATTCTTTAATGCCCAAACTATAGCTAATAATTCTTTTTTGTATATAGCTTTTTTGTATATAGCTTTTTTTTAGCATATGCATGTTCGGTTTTATTCAGGGTTTTTGATATGAACGATTTGGTTTGCCCTCTTGTGATAATACTGCTTCCAGTGTTATGTTTGAAGCGTCTGTTGTTAGAATGAATCTTTTAATATAATCTGGTTGAATTAATTCGATTTGATTTGACAAATTTTTTTTAAGTTCATTAAACGCTTTTATGGCAGCTCCATCTAATTGTATTGACATTTTTTGGAAATATTTTTTTATATTTTTCCATTATGGCATCCAAGATATGTGGTCAATGGTTTCGCTATATAAGCGGAATTGCGGACAAACTTTCTAAAATAACTTTTTAGGCCAAGAAAACTTCTGAGTTCTCTAATTTTTTTTTCTGAGTCTGTTTTAATCACGTTGTATGAAATACATATCCAAGAAAGCTTGTTTCTTGTAAAAAAAATTTGGATTTTTCCAAAGAAATTCGGACTGGCGACGGCCATACGGTTCATTTGTTTATCAGTCTGGCTCAGACCGTGGAAAAGTTTTAGAAATATGTTTACAGTTAGAGCTGGGTGTTAAGTCTGGGATAATTACTTGGTGGTTCTCAGACACGAATAAGGGTAAGTTTGACAAATAGGATATGACTCATCCTGCAGTGGCTTCTGCGATTTAAAATAATGTTTATGTATTGTATTAGATTAGTTAAACTAGGGGTTGGATAACACTCCCCCTTCTAAGTTGAAGCGTCCCGATTCAAAAGAGAGATGGAGTTTAATTGAGCCTTTAATTCTGCCACGATGTTTTCTTCTTGATTTTCTTCGTCTGGCAGATAATTTCTTTCAAAAATGTTTTTAAGCCGTGGTTTTATGGTGAAATAAATTTTTCTTACTTTGAAATTGCTAGCCAAACTAAAAATGTTGACGATAGTGTTATTACAATAAGTGTTAATGGGATTCTTGTTTTTTTAATTTAAATAAACGGGTTTAGTATATTGATATAATCAAATGATAGTTCCGAATTGTTTGAAACTATATATTCAGATATTTTATAATTATTATAATTGTGGCCGTAATGTATTGTGGTACTATATCCGTTATAAGATATGATCCTTTTAATTAAGAATCATTTGCAATATTATTTCCATTTATTAATAGCACCTTCTTGAATTATACCTATTTTCTTATTTTATTACGCAATGATTTTTCACCGTTTAGAAGCGAGTGAAACATGATTTCTCTTTGCTTAATATACAACAGTTATTGAATAGTTCATTTTTAAATTTATTTACTTCCTAACAAGTGTCTTCGCATTTAGCAACTTGATTACTTAATATTTATTTTCCATCATTATGTGAAATAGCCCTGGCGTAATAAATGTCGCATCTATTCTTTATAACCGGGTATTTTATTGAGGTAGTAGACCAATGTGATGGCCCAAATTTGGACGTTTTTTTGAAATTTTTTTTTAACAAGAAAATAAAATGCGATCGTCTTGTAACTTTTACATGTTTATTTTAATAATTTCTAGGGTACAAAAAAATTTAGTTGACTTAATTATACTTTAAATTATTAACAGTATTTTCTGTTGAATTAGAGGTCACGAAAGAATGGTGAGCTGTTTCGGGGAAGCACACAGCCTTCCGTAGTCATCAGAATTTAAAAAATCAAAGAAATTATTATTATGTAGACCCTATTCTAATGAACAAACCAATAATATTGTACATAGAAAGTGAGAAATTGTATAAGTGTTGGAGTTTTGAAAAAAAAGTACTCAAAATCGAAGTTTTTCCGTTGATAAAATTTTTGAAAAAATCAATTTATTATTCGAAATTTAAATGTTTTAAAGGTTAGGTGTTTATCGAGATTATTTTATCTCGTCGCGAAAAACGAAAGGAAAAATCGGTGGCTGTAGAATTAAATTATATTGCGAAAAAAAATGAACGAAACGAAAATGCGTGCACTCTTCGACGTTATAAATTCGGTTATATTCATATTAACAAAACCTTAATCCTAGCTTATCTAGTGCGGCGAAGCGGGGCGAATTCATGGGAGAGCGCAAGTGAGAGCTTCACTTGCGCTCCCGCTCCGCCCTAAACTAACTTATACTAGACTTCATAAAATTCTACTTATTATCTACATCTAATTATACACCGACCCCGTTGAAGGCCTTCCTTAGGCTTCAACTATTGGCAGCCTTGCCAGCTTGTGGACTGCTCTCCGAAACAATGCTCCTCTACTCGTCCTGACGTCGGCGACCCTGACCCTTCCGTCCGCGCCGGCGTGAGTCTCGACGACCCTGGTGGTGATCCACTGCTGGGGCGGCTGGTCGTCCTCGGCGACCAGGACCAGATCGCCCTTCCTGGCGTCCTCCTGCTCCCGCTGCCACTGCGACCGCGCCTGTAGGCCCAAGACGTACTCCCGGGACCAACGCTGCCAAAACATTTGCTTGATTGACGAGACAAGCCGCCATCGCCGCAAGCACGTTAGACCCTGCTGGTCCGGGGTCCGCGGTGCTGGTGGGGCGATGAGCGGCCCGCCTGTCAACAGGTGCCCGGGAGTCAGCGCCTCGCCGTCGCTTGGGTCCTGACTGAGGCCGCCCAGGGGCCTCAGGTTCAGGACTGCCTCGACTCCAACGAGGACGGTCTGCAGCTCCTCTGCGGTCAACTTCGCGCTGCCCACCGCTCGTAGGAGTAGGTTCTTTGCAGACTTTACACCTGCCTCCCATAGTCCGCCCATGTGCGGAGCCCGCGGCGGTATGTACGCAAATACGCATCCTTTTTTTGATGCGTATTGTCGCAGCTCGTCCGCTTCGCTCTCGATCTGGTGCCGCAGTGCCGCGAAGTGGCGACTCGCTCCGACGAAGTTCGTCGCGTTGTCGCAGTGCACGGTCTGCGGACATCCTCGGCGCCCAACGAACCTTTGAAAAGCCAATAGAAAGGAATCAGTTGACAGATCGGAAACTACTTCTAAATGTACTGCTTTAGACGAAAAACAAACAAACAGGGCAATGTAGGACTTGTATGGTGGCCTACCACGAATTTTCAAGGTCGTCTCAATAGGGCCACAGAAATCCACGCCACATATGGAAAATGGGCGGAGAGCACGAACTCGATCTAAGGGTAAATCTCCCATGATTTGAGTCATCAGATGAGGCTTGCAGCGTATGCATGACCGCACTATCTGACTGCAGACTTCCTGCGCGTTTACTATCCAAACGCGCTGTCGCAAGAGACTCACTAGTGCTCGTGGACCCACATGAAAATTCGACTCGTGCAAGTATCGGACGTAGCTCTGAACAAATTGAGAGCGCTTCGTCAACAATACTGGAAACTTGGCATCGTACGAAATAGGAGCATTAGCTAGTCGCCCCCGACCCGCAACAACGAAAAGGTAAGCCCAGCCTGAGAGGTTTCATGGACAAACGGACTTAGCTTCTGTAGGCTTGGGCTAACAACAAGATTTTTTCTAACATTTTTAATTTCCTCTTGATACTCGTGCTCTTGGACTATCTGGACAATTTTATTAAACGCGTCTCGATATTCGACAGGGGAAGGTACATTATCAGAAGGAACTACTAATTTTTTACATTTCTTTATAAAGCGGACCATGTAAACGATGGGCTCGTTGGCCACTTATCTTCCGGCTCCGTTAAAAACGATGGACCTGTGAACCAAATTGATTCTATCGTTTCCTTTACGTCTCCACCTCTTGACACAATATCTGCCGGGTTCTGTTTAGTTGGTACATGCCGCCACGTGCTATCCTCTGACCACTCTTGAATCTCAGCAACTCTATTTGATACAAACGTTGACAACGACGATGGATGGGAACGAATCCAATGAAGACAAACTTCCGAATCTGACCAATATACACTTCGTTCGATCGGTGCTTTGATAAGAGGTTTTATTTTGCGACAGAGGTCCGCGAGAAGGTGAGCGGCACATAACTCAAGACGGGGGAGCGTCTTTGTCTTGAGCGGCGCTACTTTCGACTTTGCTGTCAACAATGAGACTTTACTACCTTCTGCAGATTTGCAACGGATATAGACGCAGGCTCCATAGGCTCTCATCGATGCGTCAGAAAAGGCATGAATTTCAATTGGTGACATTGGCTCACTCATCACAAATCTCGGTATTGAGATCTCTTCTAACTGTGACAAGGCAAGCTGAATCTTGTTCCATGCGGTTTCCAAGTGCAGTGGAATGGACTCATCCCAATCTAGCTTATTGAGCCAAAGTTCCTGTAACAGGATCTTTCCTTTAATAAGGATCGGGCTTAATAAGCCAAGAGGGTCGAAAAGCTTTGACGTCACCGAAAGAATATTCCGCTTAGTCGCCCTTTGACCCATGACTGACATATCAATTTCGAATTTAAATACATCATCTTTAGGAACCCAAACGATTCCTAATGTTTTTGTCAGCTCTGAGTCCGAAAGTGTTATTGGCTTAACCGTGCTCTCGGATGCAGTAACTTCAGGCGAGTTTGAAAACCACTTGCTCAATTCAAACCCAGCGTTTTGAAGAACCTGAGTTACTTCAGACTTAATTGTCTTTAGCTCCTCCACGCAACCAGCACCCGTTAACATGTCGTCGACGTAAAAGTCAGACCCAATAACTTTAGCAGCTCGAGGGAATGTATTTTTCGCGGATTCACTCAACCTCTTCAAACACCTTATGGCCAGGAATGGGGCTGGTGCAGTGCCATACGTAACGGTGTTGAGCTTGCACAATTTCAAGGACTCAGACGGGTCTTTTCTCCACACTATCAACTGGTATCGTCGATCTGCTTCATTTACCATCACTTGACGATACATCTTTTTTATGTGGGCTACCAGAGCGAATTTGTTTAGCCGAAATCTAAGAAGAGTTGAGTAAAGCTCTTTCTGAATTGTTGGACCCACCATCAACAACTCATTTAAACACTTTTGTGTGGATGTCTTGCAGGACGCATCGAAAACGACTCGAAGTTTGGTCGTTGTACTTTGCGGCCGCAAGACACACTGGTGGGGTATGACGTAGTGTGGAGAAGCAAGAACGTCATTGCTTGCAGGGGACATATGGCCTAGGGATTCGTATTCTTCCATAAATTCCAAATACATTTTCTTTAAGTTCGGATATCGAGATAATCTTCTCTCGAGCGACAGGAATCGGCGTTTGGCTATCTCGAATGAATTGCTCAAAACGCTTGGATCCGACTTAAATGGAAGTTTAACTTCAAATCGACCTGAAGGCAGAATTCTTGTAGTCTTCCGATAATGTATCTCACATAGCTCTTGTTCTGGCGACAACATCTTTTTAGAAGATGGAACTTCTTCCAAAGACCAGAATTTTTTCAAGTTTTTGTCTATTGACTCTAATACTTCCTCTTGGCAATTCAGACTAGAGACTGGCTGTGGAGGAGTTGAGGAATTTGCCAGATATTTTCCCGATACTATTCACCCAAGGAGAGTTTTTTGAAGGATGGGATGGTTCGGACCTTGTTTTATTTGGCCAACGGACAACAGTTCGAAAAATGACTCAGCTCCAATTAGCATATCTATCCGCTGAGGTTTGTAAAAATATGGGTCTGCTAACGGCAAGTTCTTTGGTAGGGTCCAATCTTTCACGTTCACCGACTGGTCAGGGTGATAGCCTGAAATGGTTTTCAAAACCCAAAAGTCGAACGGAAACTCGCTACCATTGACTCTCGACTTCACCACGGTGTGTATCTTTTTCTTGACTTGTGAATTAGTTTGACCAATTCCAAGCAAGTTGATGCACGATTCCTCCCTACGGATCTGTAAGCGTTGAGCAAGATCTTCTGTAATAAAATTCATTTGTGACCCTGAGTCAAGTAATGCTCGGGCCAAGATGTGCTCACCATTTTTTGTGCGAACGCTTACGATCGACGTTGCTAACAAAACCCTTTCTACAGACGACGCATGCAAAGCATGTGAAATAGAAGGGCCATCATTCGTTAACTCTGGAGGAGGATTTTGTGTGGGTGGTGGTAATGCTAAGCTATTTTCGGTCACTGTAAATCGGTGCAGAAGTTTATGGTGCGATCTTGAACAGATTTGGCACCTGGTCGATTTACAATTCGCTACCGTGTGACCTTTTCGCAGACAATTCAAACATAGGGAGGCTGACTTAACAAACTCAAACCTTTGCATTACAGCAAGGCGAGCGAACGGACTACACTGGGCCAAAAAATGGTTGTTCGTGTTACAATAACTGCAAGCTGGTTTGGCGTTGGTAGAAGAACAAGCCAACGAAGTTCTATTTAGTGGCTTGCCGAACCCAGTTCTTTCTTGTTTTGGTTTGCCAGTCTCTTCAGCGGACAGATGCTGGTATCTACGATTTAGTATTTTTTCGAAATCGGACCACAGCGGCAATTCCTCATAATCCAGTGACTCTTCCCATTTTTGCTTGGTCACTGGATCCACTCTACTCAAAACTAAATGAATAATCATTGAGTTTGCAATTTTAGTATCATCTTTTATGGATAATAGTGATCCATAAATGGATGATACAGTGTCGATGAGACCCCTCAACGACGACGCAGACGGCTGGGAAATTTTCGGAAGGCTGAACAGTTGACGTATTTGGTTCGCAAAGATGAGACATTCGTTATCATAAACTCTTTTTAAACTAGCGATAGCTTTGGCGTAATTACTCTCGGTGACCTGGAATGCCTTGACAGTTCCTAAGGCTTCACCAGAGAGGCAAGAAATTAAATGATTAAATTTCTCGATAACTGGAATGTTCACATCTTTGTCAACTAATGTCTCGAAAAGACTTATGAAATTTTTGAAATCCGAATAATTTCCACTGAATTTTGGCAATGCCAAACTAGGAAGTCGAGCTCGAGTTGGGGCTGCAGAAATTGCAGTAGCTGAACGGGAGTCTTCATCTGAATTCAAGGCATTACATAAGGACATAATCCTTGCCTTCGTAGTTATTCCTAATTCTTCCAACTCGGCTCCGAAATCATCCATTTCATCTATTTGCTCGATCTGGTCTTGCACCTCATTTGCTTTAGAAATTGCCTCATCTAAAACCTGAAGCCTGCATTCTAGCTCGGTTTTGTTTAGAGGAAGTGATCCATCTTCCAAACGTTCCTCCAACCGGCGAATGCTTTTAACTTTGACATTTAATCTTTTTTTTAAGTCAATAAGAGTCGTGGAATTAAGTTTTTGTTTAGTACTTTCCATTATAAAAAAATTTGTTTTTTCAATACAAAAACGAAAACAATGCAAATTTAAGATTTAATAATTTATTTAAAATTTTTTATTAATTTTAAAATATTAATATTAAAAATTTATTAAATTTTTATTTATTAAATTTTTCTAAAATTTATTTAAAAATTTATTGAATTTAATTCAACAACAAGAAAATGCGAAAACGAAAATAATTAATTAATCTTATTTAAATATAATAAATAATTTATTAAATTTAACCAAATCTAAATTGATTAATTAATTGATAACGAATTATTGATAGTCGAGGCACAGAGTATCCAAAAAAATAGTTGGTCGCCAATGACACCGAAACCAATATGCTCGACCAAATTGTAGGGGAGCGCGTCACTTGGCAGACCGGTAAACTATACGCGCCAAAAAGTGCATATACATACATACATACAGCAGCGGATAACGGTGGGAAATGAAAACGAGAATATTATCGCTGCATCTATTTGTATGTATGTAAACCAAATATATATGCACCTTTATTTTATCTGAAATAATTAAAATAATTTTTTGGCTGCACGTTAGTATTTATTTGGAAGATTTGTAAATTCGAGAACGAGGGTAGGGGGCGACAGTGATTGCAAATAATATAAATATTCTCTTTTTTATTTTATCCACAGGCAGTACATTTAGGTTAGCACATATATTTATAATTAAAATTTTAGAATTTTTATATATGTTATTTATTTTTGCTCTACTATTTTTTCTATGTACGTATGCGCCAAGCATTGAAAGGAGGGTGCAATATTCCAGCACAAGACGGATTTTAATTTGTCTTATCTCAACTTTAAATTTTTTGCACAAATACCTGGGGTTCTGCTTTCGGATCCTTTAATACTGCGGCCACTTTCCTTTCACAATTGATGCAGGTGCAGTGCATGGGGACGACGAATCCTTCCAGAAGCAGCTATGGAGAAGTTTTATTTCGAGACGCGGAGAATTCTTAAATTTTTATTTGTGAATTCACCACCACAACCGTCGCGAGCAACTCTTTTTGGATATATATATGTTATATATATTGTTATATATATTTTAAGTGTCACTGTCACTATTTTTTTTTTGTTGCTTTTATATTTAATTATTTACTACAGTCCACCCGGGGGCGCCAAAATGTTTATCGAGATTATTTTATCTCGTCGCGAAAAACGAAAGGAAAAATCGGTGGCTGTAGAATTAAATTATATTGCGAAAAAAAACGAACGAAACGAAAATGCGTGCACTCTTCGACGTTATAAATTCGGTTATATTCATATTAACAAAACCTTAAGCCTAGCTTATCTAGTGCGGCGAAGCGGGGCGAATTCATGGGAGAGCGCAAGTGAGAGCTTCACTTGCGCTCCCGCTCCGCCCTAAACTAACTTATACTAGACTTCATAAAATTCTACTTATTATCTACATCTAATTATACAGTTAGGTATTTAGATATGTGTATGTAGAATATTCAGTTAAATTTTAAGCCAAATCGGTTGAATAGTTTTAAGTCAGTGCTTCCCCGAAATTTCAAAAACCTGGTTTCAAGAAAAACGCGTTCAAAGTTTCGACACGCGTTCATACTCACTACGGCGCGCTCTCTTGTTTTGCCAATAACTTTAACAATACTCTAAATTTTTGTCTGAAAATTTAAGAGCATGTTTTTGAAATGTGGTTCTTTCAAAAAATGTAAAAAAAAAAATTCGATTTTTGGAACCCATCACATTGGTCTACTACCTTAAAACTATAAATAATTCTTTATGTAAAGCAATTTTAAATTCAGAAATGTCCACTAAGTCTGTAATAACTACAGGTCTTATTTCATGTTTATATATTTCCTCGATATCATCATTGTTTAGGGTTTTCGAATTAAATTCGTCCATCTTTGCAAAAGTTATTGTTTCTCTTAAATTTTGTAAATCATAAGTAATCAAGTGTAAGCGATGTTTTCTTAAAGCCAATTCTCGGCTTGTAAAAACTGATTTTAGATTTGATGACAATTTGGAATTATTTATTTGCTGTTTGTTATTATTTTCAATTAGATCGTTAATTTTGTTTCCTATTGTTACTACATCATCATGATCTGGGATGCCAGCTAACCAAACAGTTCTTAATTCATTAATGTCTCTTCTTGTCGAAAGTAATTGTGATAAAATTAATTTAAGAGTTTTTAAATTTTAAGAAATTTCCCAATATAATTTATCATTGATGTTATTTTTTTTTATATGGTTGTATTCTGTATCAATAATTTCTTTCTAAAAACTAATGTTTGTGACATAAAATAATTCAGCATAAGAGTCAATAGGTCAGAACATCTTTGTCTTTGTCTAAGTCATTAATAAACAATTTATTATTTAGGATGTTGTTGATACTATGATCAGAAATAGTTGTAGCTCAAAAATCATTGTATTTTAAAACTTAATATTATCTCTGTGAATTATTATATTCCTATTATTTATATTACTTTATTTTTTTGGTCTTCTTTAACTACTTGTTTCTTGTATCTTGGTTTTAGTTTATTTCTCTCCCCATATTTTTTTTCGTATACGATCTCTCCTGCAATATATGTTTTTTCTTTTTTATCTTTGCTATGAGTGTTAAGCATATTAGTTTGAGCTTGTTGTAGTATAACTAGGATTTTGATTTGATTTATTTTATTATATAAAATGTCAGACGGTTTTTCATTAGTGGACGAGTTAATACTTTGATTATACTTTTGAACTGCTCTTATAATTATTTCGGAATAATCTGTAAGATTATGACGAATATAAATTCGTCTTTGATACATCTAGCAATTTCTGTAAGTGTTGAATGTGTAAAATTTTAGTATGTTACAATGCAAGCTTTTATAGTTATAGGAAGGAGAAAGAGATCTTGGAGTAATTATAATTGTGCCGCTCTAAGAAACAGACAATAAGAAAATATGTATATCAATTTTTCCTCAGTCACAAATAAAGTTCCGAACATACACAAAGTGTTTTAATTTTGTCGCTTCGAATTTTGCCGCTCAAGAGGTTATGGGCCCAGGCACTAGAGAATTCAAGTTATTCGGTATGTGACTCGATATTTAGAACAATGAGTGCTCTTTATCAAATTGATAAGTTAGAGGAGACGAACTATGAAAAAGGAATTGCAGATGAACAAGTCGACACTAAGGCATTCGCTGCAACGCAGAAGCACAACTCACAGACGAAAAACTATGGGCAGAAGAAGAGAAAGAATATCGTTTGTTTCAAGTGTGGTAAACAAGGACACATTAAGTCCCAGTGTCAAAATGAGGGTGAGGAAGATCCCCGCATGGCATCAAGAAATGTGGTGAATCGCCAAAGAAGCCTGTTGCACGCCTGTGACGTCAACAACATTGACAATTCAACATGGTGTTTGGATAGTGGCGCAACAAGCCATATGCGTTGCGCAAGAGACCTATTCTCAAAGTTTGAGAAACACACTGAGCAGATCGGACTGGCCAATGCAGGTTTCCTTCAAGCAGAAGGTATAGGTGACGTCAAGATACAGACAGGCCAGTGCATGTTGACACTAAAAAATGTTCTTTACGTTCCGAAGATAACCGAAAATTTCTATTCCGTGAGCAGTGCTGTTCAGAACAGGTGCAAGGTGACCTTTGACTTAGAGAATGCCAAGGTGATGCAAGATGGAAAATGCACAGTGAAAGCCAAAACGATTGGCAACTTGTATTTGTTTGTGGGTGGTCGCAGCAAATGTTTTGCCATGTCAGGTGTAGATGGGATTTTGCTACACAAGAGATACGGAAATATTAATTTCTCTAGCTTGAACGAGGTAGTATCCAAAGGGATAGTCCGAGGGATAGATAATACTCGGTTGCCAGAGAATATTAGTTGCAAAACGTGTATGGTTAACAAAATCCATGTTAAACCTTTTCCATCGGCAACAAGTAATCGGGCCACGGAGCTTTTGGATCTGGTACATGCAGATGTTTGGGGACCTTTCCCAACACTGTCCCTCGCAGGCTCCAAGTATTTTTTGACGTTCATTGACCATAAGTCCAGGAGGATTTTTGTTTACTTCCTGCGTGGGAAGAATGAGGTGCTACCCAAATTCATCGATTTCAAGAACCTGGTGGAACGGCAGACAGGAAGGAGACTCAAATGCCTGCGGAGTGATAATGGCGGAGAATTTGTCAATAAACAGTTTGACGAATGTCTGAGGCAGCATGGAATCGACAGACAGCTAACAATAGCGTATACTCCCCAGCAAAATGGAGTTGCGGAACGGGCAAATCGTACGCTAGGGGAGATGTCAAGATGCTTTCTGGTCCAGGCGGGTCTGGGAGATCAGTTTTGGGCAGAAGCTGTCAACACTTCGGTTTATTTGCGAAACCGCTCCCCTACCAGTGCATTAGAGAGTATGACTCCTATGGAAGCGTGGACGGGTAAGAGGCCTTATGTACAACACCTAAAGGTTTTTGGATCTCTTGCAGTTGCTCTGGACAAGGGTCCGAGGAAGGGCAGCAAATTTCAACCTGAAGGCAAAGAGTACATTATGGTTGGGTACTCTGTGGCAGCAAAAGGTTATCGACTATATGATCCATCAACTCGAAAATTGGTCGAGAAACAAGATGTTTTATTTGATGAACATCATGTCGTGGCATCCAAGGCTGATGCCGTGACGATCAATCTGGAGGAACTGGAGGAGGCCCACCAGCAGCAGGGACCCGGAGATGCAGAAATCGTTTCTGACTTATCCATCGAAGCCGGCAGCTCCGATGAGAGTTCAGATCAGTACGAGAGTGCCGAAGAAAAAGGTGAGCATGTCGTGGAGGAGGCACGCAGGGGCCCCGGTCGTCCTAAGATCATTCGGAGTGGAAAACCTGGAAGCCCAAAGAAGCAGTACAATATTCTAGGCGCCCTTGTTTCGGAAAATGTTCCGATTCCATTAACTTGCAAAGAGGCGCTGGAGAGTAAAAATGCAAAGGAGTGCCGTGAAGCCGTGGAAAGAGAACATCATTCTCTAGTTGCCAACCAGACTTGGAAAATCACTGATTTACCCAAAAATCAGCGAGCAATTGGATGCAAGTGGGTGTTAACGTGAAGCGTGATAAAGATGGCCAAATAGAACGTTTTAAGGTTCGACTGGTATCAAAAGGATGCTCCCAGCAATTTGGCGTAAATTTCCTAGAAACATTTTCGCCGGTATGCCGATTGGAGAGTGTACGGTTTATTATAGCACTGGCGGCGGAGCTCAAGCTACATCTTCATCAAATGGATGTATGCACCGCGTATATCAACAGCGATCTGAGTGAGACGGTCTACATGTAGCAGCCGGAAGGGTACTCAGATGAAACAAATCCTGACAAGGTATTGCTTCTAAAAAGAGCAATATATGGCTTGAAGCAATCCGGAAGGGTCTGGAACGAGAAGCTAAATGGCGTATTGGTTAATATGGGATTCGTTGCCTGTGATAACGAGCCATGTTTGTACAAATATTGTGGAGAAGGTAATCTTGTACTAATCCTTGTATATGTTGACGATATACTTATAGCCAGCCAACCGCACGAGGATTTGCTAAAAATCAAGAGAAGCATCTCACGAGTGCGTTGACAAGGGTCAACTTAACCATTTCCTGGGCATGGAAATCGAACGAGACGGCGATCTTGGAGCAATTACTTTAGGACATACGCAATATATCAAGGAATTATTGCATACCCATGGGATTGATTTTTGCAAATCGGCGAAGACACCTTTGGATTCTGGTTTTTGAATAGATTGCACAAGCTCCCAATGCAAAAATGTGGATCCTACTTCTTATCAGTCTGTAGTAGGAGATATGTGGCTAGCTCTTACAACAAGGCCAGACATATTGCATTCGGTGTCAAAATTGGCACAACGGAATCAAAACCCGCATGCTGAAAACATGGCAGACATAAAGCACGTTCTGTGGATACGTGGACGCGGATTGGGCAGGTGATAGGCTTGACAGGAAGTCCTATACTGGTTACATCTACCTGTTAGCAGGTGGTCCGATTGCTTGGCGTTCGGAAAAGCAGCGAAGTGTGGCTTTGAGCAGTACCGAGGCGGAGTACATGGCACTATCGGCGGCATTTAAGGAGGCGATAGTCATGCGAATGCTGATTATGGAGATTGGTTGCGGAGACAACGACACCCCATCGTTTATGGAGATAATATGAGTGCGCAGGCGTTAACTAAGAATCCCGTTCATCATTCCAGAACAAAGCACATTGATATACGTTATCATTTTGTTAAAGACGTTGTTAAGGAAGGAAAAGTTTTGTTGAAATACAAATGTACAACCGAAATGATAGCAATCGAATGATTTTGACAAAAAATCTTCCTAAAACGAGACACGAAGAGCTTACAAATATGTTTAATTTGTTTTGATATTTATTTTTGTAAACAAGCTTGCATTGAGGAAGGGTGTAGAAAATAAGGTACCCTAAATATTTTAGTATGTTACAATGCACGCTTTTATAGTTATAGGAAGGAGAAATAGATCTTGGAGTAGTTATAATTGTCCAACTCTAAGAAATAGAGAATAAGAAAATATGTATATCAATTTTTCCTCAGTCACAAATAAAGTTCCGAAGCATAAACACGGTGTTTTAATTTTGTCGCTTCGAATTCTGCCGCTCAAGAGAATGTGCTCTTTCAATTTGCCCATTTTTTTTCGCGCGGTTCCCACTGCATACGTACAGCCCACCTCCCGTCCAACCGACCGAGGGACGCTGCCGCATAACGTACGGCTCGAATCGCGGGGATAGATCCGAGAACGTTTAGGAGAAGAGTAGGGGTAAGATATTACGAGGAAGAGTGTTGCATAGATAAGGCGTTTAGTATAAAGGATTTAAGATTGTTAGTGGAGCAAAGTGGCAAGGTGTGGTAGAGACCATTGTAGTCCGAACATAATACCCTGAACGGATCGTGTTGGGCATATGTCGAATTACAATGGCTAAGGAGTAGAGGACGGAAGTTTCTAGTCCTTCTACTAGGAACGTTAAAATTTAAGCGTGTTAGTAAATGCTGACTGTCTACATTACCATATATAAGATTATATAGAAACATAACACCCAGCATCGTTCTACGATTTGTTAATGATGGTAAGTTGATTAATAAAAGTCTACTATGATAAGTGGGAAGGTGAAGATTTGCATCCCAATTAAGTCCCCTAAGGGCGAAAATCAGGAAGTTTTTTTGTACAGATTCTATGTGATCTCGGTGTACTCCATATTGAGGACTCCAGACACACGATCCATACTCAAGAATCGGACGAACCAATGATGTATATAACGTTTTTGTTATGTACGGGTCATTAAATTCTTTTGACCATCTTTTAATAAAGCCAAGCACACCCATAGCTTTATTAACCATGGTAGATATATGGTCGGTAAATTTAAGTTTCAAATCTAAAAGGACTCCCAGATCGTTAACCTGAGTTAATCGTTCTAAAGCGTTCCCATAGAGAAAGTACATAGCCTGGTGAGGACTAGTTCGATAAAAGGACATGAGTTTACATTTCGATCCATTAAGCTTTAGGTTATTTGCAAAACACCAATTTTGAAATTTATCCAAATCGGATTGAAGTCTAGATTGGGCACTAGTGAATTTATACTGAAGACAAAGCTTAACGTCATCAGCGTACATAAGTACGAGTGAATCAGTTAAGGCAAGGGGCAAGTCATTAATAAAAAGTGTAAAAAGTAAGGGTCCAAGATGGCTTCCTTGAGGCACCCCAGATGTGACGCGGACTAGACGCGAGGTAACATCTTTAAAGAAGACACGTTGGGTTCTTCCAGATAAGTAGCTCGAAATCCAGATAAGGAGGTCAGTTGGGAATCCCAAAAGACTGAGTTTACTTATAAGAAGCGAATGGTCGACAGAGTCAAATGCTTTACTGAAGTCAGTGTAAATGACATCTGTTTGTAAGCCATTCCGGAACCCATCCGTGATAAAAGATGTTAGCTCCAGTAAGTTGGTAGTGGTGGAGCGATTATGGAGATATTATTGAACTACATAGGTGTTGCAAATGTGGAGTGATAAGTTTTTCAAAAAGCTTCGGAATTGCTGACAATTTAGAAATGCCCCTATAATTGGCAGCGTCGGATTTTTTCCCTTTTTTATGAAGAGGAATAATGTAAGATTCCTTCCACATAAGGGGAAAGATCGAAGTCTCCAGCGAAAGATTAAAGAGTTTAAGGAGCGGTTTGCACAGAGCCTCGGCGCAGTTCTTCAGAACACAGCCTGGTACTCCATCGGGGCCTGGCGAATACACGGGCTTGACTTTAAGAAGACCCAATAACACACCACTTTGATCAAAAGAAGGGCAAAGTATAAGATTGGCTGATTGGATATTATAAGTGTAAGGCTGACCTGTACTGGTGCTAGGTGAGTATGTTGTTTGAAAAAACTGTGCAAAGAGATCGGCCATTGCCTGATCAGTGTTCGCATATGAGTTCTCAAACATAAGCATAGGAGGAGAAGATACATGTTTGCGCTTAGTGTTTACAAAGTTATAAAACTGCTTCGGATCCTGAGTAAACTGAATCCGGCAGCGGCGTATATAACTCCTATAACATTCAGCGTTATGCACGGTGAAATTGGACCGAGCTACTAAGTATCTTGAATAACTAACTGTACAGCCAGATATTTTATGTTTATTTAAAAGTCTATTCATAACGATCTTTAAATTTCCTAGGTGCCTTGTATACCAAGGCGGATTAATTGAAACGGACGGATATTTCCATGGCACGCAAACGTCGAAAAATTTATTCAAAGTATAATAAAATTTAATTAAGGCAATGTTTACATCTTCACATGCCAGTAGATTGGACCAATCAAATTCCAAAATTAACTTATTTAATTTCATAAAGTCAGCCTTACGAAAGAAACGAACTTTATGAGATTTAAGTGTAGGCTTAAGGCCAATTACGTTATTGTTTTCTATTAAAACCTCAAGAGTGGGATGATATGGATCCTCTGGGTTGGAAAGTGGTAAAGTTCTGGAAAGAGTAATTCCATCAGGATCAGAAACGAAACACAAGTCCAGCAGCCGACCTAAAGAATTTCTAACGTGGTTAATTTGCCCGAGTGACATGTCGAACATGCCCGCCGGGAAGTCATGGTGCGAATTCAGCAATAAAGACGGTGAATTTTTAACATTGGACCACCTGAGTTCTGGGATATTGAAGTCACCCAGAGCTACTAGCTGGTCACCATCAGACAGACGATCAAAAACAAACCTAATAGCGTCTAAATGTTGCCAGTATGTGGGCGGTTCGGACGAAGGGGGTACGTAGGAGCACGTAACGTATAATGATTTATCGGACAATATGATTTTAATGCAAAGAAATTCTATGTCACCAAACTCTTGTGATTTAATCTCTTCAGAAGCGAAATTGGAGTCTACAGAAATTAACACTCCTCCTCCCCTTCGCAGAGTTCTATCACGTCTAAAAGTGGTGTACTTACTTGGAAAAACTTCGGAGCTTAAGATCTCCGGCTTTAACCAAGTTTCTGTAAAGACTATAATGTGAGATGCAAAGAAAGAACTATCAGAATACAGTTTGGGAAGCTTACTTCGTAACCCTCTAGTATTCTGATAGGTAAGTGTTAGTGAAGGCATTAGTTTTTTGAAGCTGACGTGGAAGGTTGGTCAGTGGCTCTAACATGTGGGAGTTTCACTCCCACAGGTTTGGTCATTTTTTTCTTCACCGTACTTGGCTGATGTTCTTGGACGAAAATGTTCTCTGGCCAGAAACTGGCGGAACAAATCGTCTTGAACATCTGCGCGGGCACACGTATTTTGAAAGATGACGTATGCCTGGTGTAGTTATATTTAAATTTAGTTATATCTGCCACCTTTATGTCGGCTTTTGATTTGGCTTTGATGTAAGCCGAGAGATCAATCTCAGAAGTATCAGGGGCAAGCCGGGAAACAAATATGTGTTTCGATGGTGGGATCACCTGCAAGGGTTTTGGTGCCGCCGTAACGAGTATGGCAGCATCAGTTCGTACCGGGGGTCCGGAAGCTTGATTGCCCTGTTCGGTGACTTTTAAGGCGGTTTCAATTATTGGGTCTGGTGGTATCACTTGAAGCGATGCCACAGAGGACATATCGGAAAATTGCTCGTTTATGCTGAGATATTCGGAAACCGAATTTTTCCCAGGTCCGGCCCTTGGGGTGGCCAGAGATATGAGCGGCTGCATAGTTGTCGGCTGAATAGGCTGAAGACTTTTCGCCACGGGCACATCACTAAAAGCAGATTTCTTACGCTTTGGAGACTCATTTAGTAGTTGAAGACTACTAAACTGTGTATCTAGCGCACAGAGTTGGTCGTTGATTTTACGAAAACCGCTAACCAGCTCTTTAAATCCACTTTTAGTCTGTCTCATGAACGATCTCATTTCGTCCTGAACAGCACGACAACCGTCACAGCAAAAGTGGGGACCAGACCTACGTGAGATGGCATCCGAAACTGAGGCCGTGAACCCGGCACACTTAGCGTGTAAAACGTTTTCACATAGCCAGCAGTGGATGGTAGGCTGGGATGAAGAGATTGTCTTATTACAAGACTTCAAACCACAGACAAGTTTAAATTCCATTATGAATATATTATTTTTATTATTGACGTACCGTGAACCACTGTGCCAAAGAGTCGAAAAAGGGAGAACAAAGAGGGCGATTAGTGAGAGTTAGTATAAGAGCAAAGGATATGGATAAGAATCTAGTGTGAGACAAAAGAAGCAACACCGTAAAGGATGAAGAAGCAGAGCAGTGCTATGTTTGGAAGAATATTAATAAATTTATTATTTTACCTCCAAATATATCACTGCACACGCGAAGCGAATCGGATGTTTGGGATGAAAAGAATCGGGTTTATGTAAATAAATAAAAATAAACACCGGATTGTTTATAATTATTATAATAAATAAAGATTTTTCAAAACGCAGTGCGCACAAAAAAAACACGTCCGTTCGCTTTAAGAAAAAGTGAGGATATTCGAAGTACTGTGTCTTGGATCAGCGAAATGTATTACTAGACCACGTCTGCTTATGAATGATCTGAATTGTGCTGATGTGAAACTTGGTTCATTGTCCGTCATAACTATCTTTGCTAAATGACAATGTTGTAGGATTTCTAAGACTTTTTTTTTAATATTAGATTTATTTTCAATTTCTTTATGGTAAGAAACTTTAAATATGCGTCGATGCAAGTAAGAAACTTTTTTTTACTGCGTAAAATATATCTATATGAAGATTTTCGCCTTCATTGACTGGTATAGGTGCTTCGCCTATAGGTATTTCTATTGGATGTCTATTATATTTGTTTTGGTTGCATATTGTACTTTAAGTTTTATAAATAATTGTGGTCAATAATATAGTCTATTTATTTGTTTGTAATTTGCATCTAAACCTCTGTGGACGCGACAATGAGTCTCCTCAATAATTAAGGCTTTATCCTCATCTTTTTTTACGTCTTGGACAAAAATTCTTGTTAAGAGAAATTTGTTTACAAAGTTGTCTTTTAGAGGTTTTTGTAAAATATAAAGATATTTTAGCGTCTCAAAATTGTTATTAAATGTTCTGGAGTGTCATACTCAATAATATGTCTTGTGTTATTGAATATATTTATTGATTCGTGAATTGTAAATCTTCCAGTAGTGATTAGGAGTTGAATTTTGAACTGATTGAGTGGTTTTTTTGTTTCTTCAATTACATTTTGAAAACTGCTTGACGCTAAGGATGACGCTAATGGTTGATGATCTGTATGTATTTCTATTCCTACCACTCCGTATAAATAATTTCTAAGATTCTTTAATGCCCAAACTATAGCTAATAATTCTTTTTTGTTAGTAGCATATGCTTGTTCGGTTTTATTCATTGTTTTTGATATGAACGTTATTGGTTTGCCCTCTTGTGACAATACTGCTCCCAGTGTTATGTTTGAAGCGTCTGTTGTTAGAATGAATCTTTTACTATAATCTGGTTGAATTAATTCGATTTGATTTGACAAATTTTGTTTAAGTTAAATAAACGCTTTTCTGGCTGATTCATCTAATTGTATTGACATATTTTTTGATATTTTTCCATTATGGCATCCAAGATATGTGGTCAATGGTTTCGCTATATAAGCGTAATTGCGGACAAACATTCTATAATAACTTGTTAAGCCAAGAAAACTTCTGAGTTGTCTAATGTTTTTTGGTATTGGGAAAATTTTGATTGCTGCTATTTTTTCTGGGTCTGTTTTAATCACGTTGTATGAAACTACATATCCAAGAAAACTTGTTTCATGTAAAAAAAATTTGGATTTTTCCAAAGAAATCAAATTGGGACTGTCGACGGCCCTACGGTTCATTTGTTTATCAGTCTGGCTCAGACCGTGGAAAAGTTTTAGAAATATGTTTACAGTTAGAGCTGGATGTTTAGTCTGGGATAATTACTTGGTGGTTCTCAGACAGAAATGAGGGGAAGTTTGACAAATAGGATATGATTTAAAATAATGTGTATATATTGTATTAGATTAGTTAAACTAGGGGTTGGATAACAGTCCCCCTTCTAAGTTGAAGCAGATTATTTCTTTCAAAAATGTTTTCAAGACGTGGTTTTATGTATTATTCCAGTTAGTGTTAATGGTATTCTTGTTTTTTTAATTCGAATAAACGGGTTTAGTGTATTGATATTATCAAATGATAATTAAAAATTGTTTGAAATTGTATATTCGGATATTTTATAATTATTATAATTGTGGGCCGTAATGTAATTTAATATATTATTTTCTATATTCGTATATGATAATTATTGTGGTACTATTGAACGTGATAAGATATGATCCTTGCAAGTAAGAATTGCAACAATGAGGATGGCTGCTTGAAAGCCGTATAGGATACGATATTCATGTCCTTGGCGAGGTGTCAAATTTGGGAGGTGTGCCGCACGCAATATAACAAATCTTCCGGCTCTGGCTCTCCAGCTAATGGGGTGGTTTTTGCCATACCTCCCAAGGAGCCTTCTACTCATTATCAACAAAAAAAAACTGCATGCAAGGGGCAGGCTTCTCTTGGTAAGAGGTCAGCTACTCATCTTGGCCATCGGGAAAATTGATTCGGGGAGGATAGATAAGAGGGTTCCTTCGCATCGGGCTGTACCGTCGAGTGCTTAAGACCTCAGATGTTGCGAGGCTTGGTTTGCCACCCAACCTATGGCTATCAAAATCCTGCTGCACGCCTGTGACGTCAACAACATTGACAATTCAACATGGTGTTTGGATAGTGGCTATTCTATTGGATAGAGAGCTATTCACAAAGTTTGAGAAACACACTGAGCAGATCGGACTGGCCAATGCAGGTTTCCTTCAAGCAGAAGGTATAGGTGACGTCAAGATACAGACAGGCCAGTGCATGTTGACACTAAAAAATGTTCTTTACGTTCCGAAGATAACCGAAAATTTCTATTCCGTGAGCAGTGCTGTTCAGAACAGGTGCAAGGTGACCTTTGACTTAGAGAATGCCAAGGTGATGAAAGATGGAAAATGCACAGTGAAAGCCAAAACGATTGGCAACTTGTATTTGTTTGTGGGTGGTCGCAGCAAATGTTTTGCCATGTCAGGTGTAGATGGGATTTTGCTACACAAGAGATACGGACATATTAATTTCTCTAGCTTGAACGAGATAGTATCCAAAGGGGTAGTCCGAGGGATAGATAATATTCGGTTGCCAGAGAATATTAGTTGCAAATCGTGTATGGCTTAAAATCCATGTTAAACCTTTTCCATCGGCAACAAGTGCTGGTACATGCAGATGTTTGGGGACCTTTCCCAACACTGTCCCTCGCAGGCTCCAAGTATTTTTTGACGTTCATTGACCATAAGTCCAGGAGGATTTTTGTTTACTTCCTGCGTGGGAAAAATGAGGTGCTACCCAAATTCATCGATTTCAAGAACCTGGTGGAACGGCAGACAGGAAGGAGACTCAAATGCCTGCGGAGTGATAATGGCGGAGAATTTGTCAATAAACAGTTTGACGAATGTCTGAGGCAGCATGGAATCGACAGACAGCTAACAATAGCGTATACTCCCCAGCAAAATGGAGTTGCGGAACGGGCAAATCGTACGCTAGGGGAGATGTCAAGATGCTTTCTGGTCCAGGCGGGTCTGGGAGATCAGTTTTGGGCAGAAGCTGTCAACACTTCGGTTTATTTGCGAAACCGCTCCCCTACCAGTGCATTAGAGAGTATGACTCCTATGGAAGCGTGGACGGGTAAGAGGCCTTATGTACAACACCTAAAGGTTTTTGGATCTCTTGCAGTTGCTCTGGACAAGGGTCCGAGGAAGGGCAGCAAAATTCAACCTGAAGGCAAAGAGTACATTATGGGAGGGTACTCTGTGGCAGCAAAAGGTTATCGACTATATGATCCATCAACTCGAAAATTGGTCGAGAAACAAGATGTTTTATTTGATGAACATCATGTCGTGACATCCAAGGCTGATGCCGTGACGATCAATCTGGAGGGTAAAAATGCAAAGGAGTGCCGTGAAGCCGTGGAAAGAGAACATGATTCTCTAGTTGCCAACCACACTTGGAAAATCACTGATTTACCCAAAAATCAGCGAGCAATTGGATGCAAGTGGGTGTTCAACGTGAAGCGTGATAAAGATGGCCAAATAGAACGTTTTAAGGGTCGACTGGTAGCAAAAGGATGCTCCCAGCAATTTGGCGTAAATTTCCTAGAAACATTTTCGGCGGTATGCCGATTGGAGAGTGTACGGTTTATTATAGCACTGGCGGCGGAGCTCAAGCTACATCTTCATCAAATGGATGTATGCACCGCGTATATCAACAGCGATCTGAGTGAGACGGTCTACATGTAGCAGCCGGAAGGGTACTCAGATGAAACAAATCCTGACAAGGTATTGCTTCTAAAAAGAGCAATATATGGCTTGAAGCAATCCGGAAGGGTCTGGAACGAGAAGCTAAATGGCGTATTGGTTAATATGGGATTCGTTGCCTGTGATAACGAGCCATGTTTGTACAAACATTGTGGAGAAGGTAATCTTGTACTAATCCTTGTATATGTTGACGATATACTTATAGCCAGCCAACCGCACGAGGATTTGGAAAGATAGTCATGCGAAGGCTGATTATGGAGATTGGTTGCGGAGACAACGACACCCCATCGTTTATGGAGATAATATGAGTGCGCAGGCGTTAACTAAGAATCCCGTTCATCATTCCAGAACAAAGCACATTGATATACGTTATCATTTTGTTAAAGACGTTGTTAAGGAAGGAAAAGTTTTGTTGAAATACAAATGTACAACCGAAATGATAGCAACCGAATGATTTTGACAAAAAATCTTCCTAAAACGAGACACGAAGAGCTTACAAATATGTTTAATTGGTTTTGATATTTATTTTTGTAAACAAGCTTGCATTGAGGAAGGGTGTAGAAAATAAGGTACCCTGAATATTTTAGTATGTTACAATGCACGCTTTTATAGTTATAGGAAGGAGAAATAGATCTTGGAGTAGTTATAATTGTCCCGCTCTAAGAAATAGAGAATAAGAAAATATGTATATCAATTTTTCCTCAGACACAAATTAAGTTCCGAAGCATATACACGGTGTTTTAATTTTGTCGCTTCGAATTCTACCGCTCAAGAGAATGTGCTCTTTCAATTTTCCCATTCGAAGTACTGTGTCTTGGATCAGCGAAATGTATTACTAGACCACTTCTGCTAATGAATGATCTGAATTGTGCTGATGTGAAACTTGGTTCATTGTCCGTCATAACTATCTTTGCTAAATGACAATATTGTAGGGTTTCTAAGACTTTATTTTCAATATTAGATTTATTTTCAATTTCTTTATGGTAAGAAACTTTAAATATGCGTCGATGCAAGTAAGAAACTTTTTTTACTGCGTAAAATATATCTATATGAAGATTTTCGCATTCATTGACTGGTATAGGTGCTTCGCCTATAGGTATTTCTATTGGATGTCTATTATATTTGTTTTGGTTGCATATTGTACTTTAAGTTTTATAAATAATTGTGGTCAATAATATAGTCTATTTATTTGTTTGTAATTTGCATCTAAACCTCTGTGGACGCGACAATGAGTCTCCTCAATAATTAAGGCTTTATCCTCATCTTTTTTTACGTCTTGGACAAAAATTCTTGTTAAGAGAAATTTGTTTACAAAGTTGTCTTTTAGAGGTTTTTGTAAAATATAAAGATATTTTAGCGTCTCAAAATTGTTATTAAATGTTCTGGAGTGTCATACTCAATAATATGTCTTGTGTTATTGAATATATTTATTGATTCGTTAATTGTAAATCTTCCAGTAGTGATTAGGAGTTGAATTTTGAACTGTTTGAGTGGTTTTTTTGTTTCTTCAATTACATTTTGAAAACTGCTTGACGCTAAGGATGACGCTAATGGTTGATGATCTGTATGTATTTCTATTCCTACCACTCCGTATAAATAATTTCTAAGATTCTTTAATGCCCAAACTATAGCTAATAATTCTTTTTTGTTAGTAGCATATGCTTGTTCGGTTTTATTCATTGTTTTTGATATGAACGTTATTGGTTTGCCCTCTTGTGACAATACTGCTCCCAGTGTTATGTTTGAAGCGTCTGTTGTTAGAATGAATCTTTTACTATAATCTGGTTGAATTAATTCGATTTGATTTGACAAATTTTGTTTAAGTTCAATAAACGCTTTTCTGGCTGATTCATCTAATTGTATTGACATATTTTTTGATATTTTTCCATTATGGCATCCAAGATATTTGGTCAATGGTTTCGCTATATAAGCGTAATTGCGGACAAACATTCTATAATAACTTGTTAAGCCAAGAAAACTTCTGAGTTGTCTAATGTTTTTTGGTATTGGGAAAATTTGGATTGCCCTACGGTTCATTTGTTTATCAGTCTGGCTCAGACCGTGGAAAAGTTTTAGGAATATGTTTACAGTTAGAGCTGGATGTTTAGTCTGGGATAATTACTTGGAGGTTCTCAGACAGGAATGAGGGGAAGTTTGACAAATAGGATATGACTCATCCAGCATAGGCATCTGCGATTTAAAATAATGTGTATATATTGTATTAGATTAGTTAAACTAGGGGTTGGATAACAGTCCCCCTTCTAAGTTGAAGCAGATTATTTCTTTCAAAAATGTTTTCAAGACGTGGTTTTATGTATTATTCCAGTTAGTGTTAATGGTATTCTTGTTTTTTTAATGTGAATAAACGGGTTTAGTGTATTGATATTATCAAATGATAATTCAAAATTGTTTGAAATTATATATTCGGATATTTTATAATTATTATAATTGTGGGCCGTAATGTAATTTAATATCTTATTTTCTATATTCGTATATGATAATTATTGTGGTACTATTGAACGTGATAAGATATGATCCTTGCAAGTAAGAATTGTAACAATGAGGATGGCTGCTTGAAAGCCGTATAGGATACGATATTCAAGTCCTTGGCGAGGTGTCAAATTTGGGAGGTGTGCCGCACGCAATATAACAAATCTTCCGGCTCTGGCTCTCCAGCTAATGGGGTGGTTTTTGCCACACCTCCCAAGGAGCCTTCTACTCATTATCAACAAAAAAAAACTGCATGCAAGGGGCAGCCTTCTCTTGGTAAGAGGTCAGCTACTCATCTTGGCCATCGGGAAAATTGATTCGGGGAGGATAGATAAGAGGGTTCCTTCGCATCGGACCTCAGATGTTGCGAGGCTTGGTTTGCCACCCAACCTATGGCTATCAAAATCCTGAGTACAGAACCCATGATGTCACTAATAGCCCCTACCTCGACGGTCTCAAGGGGATCGGTTATGTCGGGTCAAAAACAGAATTATTTAGCACATTATAAAAATTTATTTAACAACTATAAGAAATACAATAAAAAATTTGCCAACTATATCTAATTGCCTGGAGTAAATACTAACATAAGCATAATAATAATGGAAATATTTGTACGTTATAAATATTTAAATAATTTGTATAAGTTAAGATAATTTAAAGAAATTGGCTTTTCAAATCACCAAAGACATATCAGGCATGAGCTAGCCTTTCATATTAAAATATAAATACATGAAAATTACATCAAACATAAAAACGAACATGCGATCGAACTTGAGTGAAAACTCGCCAACGAACTGGGTCCAGCGACTTGGGCTAGGGAATTTAAAATTATTTTTAAACTTTCCTTTTTTTTCATTTAAGAGTATGGCATATTTTCTTTTCTCACTTCATATTATTTTTTTTCTTTCTAATGGCTCGGAATCGATTTTAGCCATCAGCAATCACTAAAACATAATTTTTACTCCCTAAAATAACTTATACTACTTAAAATAGCACCTATCTATATACCGAATCCCACGAGGATTCGGCTCCACCGATTTTCCCGGATAAACGCTCTCCGGATTATCGCGTCGGGGTCGCCAGAGGCCTCCGAAATACCCTGGGTCCCTTTCGGGTCACGTTTCCGCCGGAAAACTGGTGATCTTTTCGATTAATCTTACTACGCTTCGCGGCGAGGAAAAATTATGCTCTATCGAGCGCGGTTGGTACAAAACTGCCCGCTCGCGCAAAGGGTTTGATGGTGGGCCTAGCGAGTCAAACTCAAGACCGCCGATTGAGTCTTTTTTTTCAGCTTATCGGCTCAGATCTATCTAATACTCCTGGTGCAAACTGGTACTTTTCCGGCGAAAGCTGCTTTGCGCCGTGGGCTTCCGGAGTCCCTCAGATCCGCTCCGAACTCTTGGAGCTGCCTGAATTTCCCTTTGTTCCAGTAATCTCTATCCTGTTGCCGAGCCTAGACATAAAAGTGATAACTGGCCCCTGGACGTAAGCTCCTTGTTCGCTGATCCTTATACTTCACCGCACTTAGTTAAAACAAAACCACTCAACTGAATCTGAGGAGGTGCAATGAGGGAATGAATTCCCAGACGCTAAAATTTGGCGCAGAATCCTCCATGGCCTTTGCCCGAAGAGAAGATGCTCACAACGGAAAGTTGCCATTTCACCCGGTTGCACTCGTCCTAATCTCTCTATGCCCCTTTCTAGTTTAAAACTTGACTCCTTACTTACTTACTCCTTGAAAATTACTTTGCTTAAAGTTTTTGTATAATATTACTTGCCCTTCTCTAGCCCGCAGATTATACCGTCGCACATTCTTCTCATTCTGTTTCCTCAGAACCTCGAAAGCCTTTTTTCGGACTATTTCTACAGAATCCACTTTCGAAAGCGGCAAAGACCTGTCCTCCAAGAGCCCTAAAGCTCTCAACAGTTTGTAGGATGACCCTGAGGAGACGAAATTCTGGCCGAAAGCCATATGATAAGGGCTAGTACCCAACGCAGAATGAACCGCTGTACGGAGAGCGCAGCAAATACTGCTGAGTTGCTCGTCCCAATCTTTCTGATCAGGTCTGACATAAGATCTTGTCGCTGCGATGACTGATCGGTTAATCCTCTCCGCTGCATTTGACTGGGGCGAATAAGCAGCGGTCAAAGTGTGTGAAACAGAATATTCCCTTAGCAATTTCTGAAAAGTCTCAGACCTGAACTGCGTTCCATTATCAGATACAATGGTTTCCGGTACGCCGAAAGTATGAAAAAGATCTTGCTGGAGATATTAATGACTTCGTCTGCCGTGAATTTTTTCAGCGCTTTTAAAAACATAAACTTTGAGTAATGGTCCAACACTATAAATATTCCGATGTTGCCACTCCGAGACCGGGGGTACGGACCGAGAAAATCTACAGGAGCCACACCCATTGGAGGTCGATTAGTTTTATTTGAGGCCTTGGTGGATTTGCAAACTTCACAAACTTGCGTATACGACCTCACGTCGTTGACTAACCCTGGCCAACAGTAATAACGCCTCATCCTTTCCAATGTCTTTTGAATACCTCCATGAGAAGCAAGAGGCTCGTCTTTCTTAGAACTTTCTTAGATTCTTTCTTATATAAAAGCAATGGGATACTCGTCACTCTGATCTGTCTTTAGCGAGGAGGAGGAACCAGCAGAGGAACCAGCACGACGTCGCGCACGAAAGAAGGAGGAGGAGGAATCACCGTGGAACGTAACGGTCTCGGGCGGGCCTCCGCGGCCGCGCTCGAAGGTCATAGGAAACAGTGGGGACGGCGGGGAACGAAGCGGCCGGCGACTGCGCAGCTGTGTTTAGAAAATGCACAAATCACAGAAATGCATTTGGAATGACCAGAGGGGGATCGAGGGGTATCTGGACGAAGTCCAATGACCAGCTCAAAATAATGCGGGTCGGAGGCCCAAGCAGGGCAATCAAGGGAGGGGGGAGCAATAAAGAACGCCCGCCGATAGAAAGACGGCGGGATTAAAGAAAGTTAACGGAGAGAAACGGGGGACCAAAGATTAACGGCAGGAAGCGAGAGTTGCAAGGAGTAACGGGCGCCTCAGGCACTATATAAGAAGGGCCTCTGAAGCAAATCGAGACCGAGTCTTCTAGGGAAGCTGGAAGAGTTAAGTGAAAGACCCCCCGTGGGTAAGTCTGACATTCAAGTATTAAAGTTTCCTTGGAGGAATTAGAAGTACAGGCTGAAAGACCCCCCGAGTGTAAGTCCGACAGTCTTAAGTGCGGGCTTTGAAGCGAGTGAGCAAGGATCTTCGATCAATAGCTTAAGGACCCCCTGTGGGTAAGTCCGGCGGCGGTACGCGAGTCAAGCAAGGAGCAAGGGGAAAGGATCAAGGATCCGCGGCAAAACTGAGGCCCAAGGGTAAACGAGTCGGGTTGAGTTCAGCCTGGCGTACGCCTTGCCTGCTCCTGTCCACGGCGCCGCCCTTGCCTGCGCCGGCCACGGCGAAAGGGCAATCACAGGGAGCCAAAGATTCCGAAGGTCTACGGCACCCATAAAGGAGGAGCAGCAACAGCAGAGGCGACGACGAGGGAGCGACTGCGACGACGAGGAAACAACAGCAACGACGAGGGAGCAGCAATGTCAGAAGAGCAGCGACGACGAGGGAGCGGCGGCGACGGACGAGCAGCGGCAGCAGAAGATCAGCGCAGAAGACAACAGCAACAACACAGGCCCCGCAACCAGAGTCCGTGAGTCCGAACGAAGGGAACCGTGAGCCGTTTCGGTGCCAGGCACCAAGACCGCTCGTGTGTATTGTCACCAATACACAGGGCGGTCAGTCGGCTGAACCAAACAGCCGGTGAGATTCACTTATTCTTTGTAAAGTAAAGACAATAAAGGGGATTTGATTGAAACGAAGCATTCCGTGTTATCTCTGGGCTCGGTCAATCACGTCGAATCTATAAATTCGGTGGAACGTACCCTCAACCTCTGTGAGCTAGTCGCGGCGTTTGTTGCGAACAAAATATAGCAAAAACGGTTCGTTACAGCATCTTTCAAATCGAGGCTAGAGATATACATTGCCTTTGGAAGTCGAGATAAAATTCCAACGGTTTGGGGTAAAGGATAAGCATCCTTTTTGGTAACAGCGTTGACTTTACGATTGTCCAAACGCAACCTTACTTTCCTTAGTTTTTTTACTAGGACAACGGGCGAAGACCACGCACTCTGAGACTCCTCAATTACCCCCATTTCCAACATTCGATCGACTTCTTTGTAAAGAAGCTTTTCAACCGCCGGTGACACCGCATCGCGCTTAGCATCACCAACGTTGATTTCGTGAGAAATAAATATTGTTTTTCCTAATCCCGACGAGGCAAACGATGGAAATTTCCCAATTACCTCGCTTAGGCTGCATCGCTGACCCTCTGTCAGATTATGTGAATTTGTCGCTATTTCTGATATTTGCATGGAAGATGGCAGC
Source organism: Drosophila ananassae (assembly GCF_017639315.1). Taxonomy (NCBI): domain Eukaryota; kingdom Metazoa; phylum Arthropoda; class Insecta; order Diptera; family Drosophilidae; genus Drosophila; species Drosophila ananassae. The sequence continues at coordinate 286,504 of NW_025319066.1, forward strand.
AAACTAAATGCTGTCCCGAACGTAATACCGAAGTACAAATCCTGATTCAGAGATGGTATGATATGGAGCTCGAGATCTTTGGTATCTTCCTTGCACTTTACGGCCGTTTGAAGCTTTCCTACTACAACCTGTTTTTGACCATCTGCCGTGGTAGCAACTGTTGTTACTCTTTTGAACGGAAATTTACCTCGTACTAACTGTTCGGCCAATTTCCCACCAATCACATTAATAGCTGCCCCGTGTCTACCAACCACTACCCTATCTAGGAGCCTGACTTCGGCGTACGATTATCTTTATTTTTGCACCTAATTGTACTTATAGTTTTAACATTGTTCCTATAGCCTTATTCTTCTAGTATTTCTAGACACCACTTTCTTTTTCACTTTCGGTTTTAAACCTGCAACTTGAGGAACCACCAGATTTGGTCAAAATTTCTTGATCGGATAAGATGTAGGCGATCTCGCAGGGTTTTCTAAAGTCTGAACTGGACATACTAGTTCAGGTCCCCGGTTGTCGAATTGTCCTTCGGAATACTTGCCTGCTGAAAGTGTTCGCTTTCCCGTTTTTTAAACAATTCGGACAAGTATGGCGGTAGTTATTTTAGGCGCCACAGCCAAAACAAAATTGGCTTTTGGAAGATTGGCTTTAATCAACCATTAGCAATTCTATCAGATAATTCTATCAAGAACTCGTTCTGCAAGGACTTTACAGCGTCTAAAACTGTATTTTGGATTATTTTGTATTATTGGATTAACTCTTTCTGAGCCAGTCCCAAAGCGGATGCCCCTGATGAGCCACTGGGCGTAGAATCTAACATCTGCCCTCTAGTTGACCTGGTGTTTTGAGATGGAGTATCCAATTTTTCGAAGCATACGGTGTTACAATTAGGACACGTTGTTTTACTTTTGGTATAGCCTGCAATGCAGGAATGATGGAAAACATGACCACATTTGGTTTTGTACGTTTTTCCAACATCTAAGGTGGAATCACATAACGGACACTTTTGTGCCTTATTTTCTTCGGGATCTGGCATGACTGGTTATTTTTTAGAATTTAGCAAGGACAGAAAAATAATATAATATATAATAATATATATATATATATATATATATATATATATATATATATATATATATATATATATGTCGGCGCATTGAGACTGCGTGGCTGCAGATATTTGTGTGTGTGTGTGTGCGAATACACATTTCGGGTATTTCACCAGAGTGATAGTATTGCATCAGCCTCTTGCAACCGTTGGCAGCCGACCGTTGCTGGGATTTTGTCGCTTTACAAAGTACCGTTGTAGCGAGGCGACAGCGTTGTGCCGCTGTCGCCGATCGAGGTTTGGTAGTATGCACAGTTGGTAGACAGTTGGACGCCGGCAGTTGCGTACCAGAACTGGAATAGTGTGCAGGGCTGAAACTCGATGCGCCACAATGGAGAACAGCAACAACAACAACAACGGTCAGGACTTGACATCAGAAGTGGGATCTGGCCACCAGCCTTCAGCACTAGATGCACCATGGCGTGCCCTGATGGAGTTACAAAATAAAAATTTAATTGAACTAGTGAAAGCCATAAAAACAACTGCACCTGATGCAGGGCAGAACAAAACTGTGCAACTACCCAAATTCAACCCAGACAAACCAGGCGCCAACGCATCATCGTGGTGCACAACGGTGGAAGTGATTTTACAAGAAAACACATTGAGAAGCAGTGCATTGGTTATGGCCTTGAGTTCGGCTTTAGAAGGAAGTGTTTCGCAATGGCTTTCGCAAGTGTTCTATGCTGAAATTACTTGGCCTGAGTTTAAAGAATTGTTTATATAACGCTTCGACACTACAGAAACACCAGCCGCTATGTTTCTTAATATGCTATCAAATAGACCGACTGATGGCGAGAGTCTGGCTGTTCATGCAAGTCGCATGGTTACCGAACTAACAACGAAATGGCGTCAAATGGATAACGAAGAGATTGCTGTGTCGTTGACCCTTGCGCTGCTGGCAAGCTTCGATCACCGATTGCAGCGTTTAATTTTCACATCAAATGTTCGAACCAGAGTCGATCTACAGTCCGAATTAAAAGCATTCACTTTTATTAAAAGGAAAAGCGGCGCTATGGAGCATCAGGCTGAAACTTATTCTAAACGGCAAAAACAATCACCGATGGAGTGCCATTTCTGCGGAAAAGTGGGCCATAAAATGGCTGAATGCAGATTCAGGAAACAACAGAATCAATTCGCGACTGATAAAACCCAACATGGCAGGCATGATGTTCATCACCGTGGAAAATCAAATTTAACTGGTTTCTGACTAAATCTGACTTAACTAAATTTTCTGGTAAAAGATTCAATAATATTGTTATGTTAAAAGGTATCAGCAGCAATGGAATATGTAGTACTGTACAAATATTAAGCAATGTAAAAATTGACGATTATTGTATCGAAATTTTGTTTCACGTAATAGGCGATGATGATATGCAGAACGACATTGTAATTGGCCGTGAAATATTAAATCAGGGACTTGATATTGTCATTTCATCAAACCAATTTAGGATCTCAAAGACCAAAGTAGTTAATTTGAGTACCGGCAATGAGCCAGCCGATATTGATACTGAGCTTGAGGGACAAGATAAAATAAAACTACATTCACTATTGGCAAAGTACTCAAATTCATTTATAACTGAGATCATAAGTACTAAAGTCAGAATTGGCGAAATGAAAATTAGGTTGATTGATCCAACAAAAACCGTACAGAGAAGAAGCCATATCGTTTAAGTCCGTGCGAGCGAGATTTGGTTAGGGACAAAATTAATAAACTGCTAAAATGCAATATAATTAGGCCAAGCTGCTCACCTTATGCAAGCACTTTATTATTAGTTTTTTTTTTTTTTTTTTTTTTATTAAACTTTGCTTTTATTTATTGGATCTTCTCTTAATTGAGACTAACAATAAGTTTTCAAATCTTAACATTAACATTTAACTAACAGTAGACTAAGACTGCATTCTGGTTGCACGTTCCTCAAGACGGTCGCTGGGTGGGTAGGTCATTCCGACGAAGTCGTGATTGGTTACTCAACCTTGTTAGACCTCTCGCCAGGTGGTTAGGGTGCGACAATAGCTTGCTAAAGTACTTTTCCTTCTGTTCTGCGATCACATCTTTGACTGGAAGAATGTTTAAGTCGCGATGTATGTTTTCGTTGCGAACGTACCAAGGTGCCCCGGTGATTGTTCTCAAGATCTTCGACTGAGCTCGCTGGACTATGTCAATATTGCTATTGCTGGCATTCCCCCATAACTGGGAGCCGTACATCCATATAGGTTTAAGTACCGAGTTATACAGCAGGACTTTATATTCAAGGCAAAGGGGAGACCGAGCGTTGATAAGCCAATGAAGGCTGCTGGCTTTTAGCTTTAGGTGGGTTCTTTTAGCTTCTATGTGCCGACGCCATGTGAGTCTTCTATCGAGGTGTACTCCTAGATATGTTACCTCGTTTGCTTGCGGGAGTAGGGTGTTGTTTAGCGTAAGGGGCGGGCAGTTTTGCCTATTCAAGGTGAACGTAACGTGCTTGCATTTTTGTTCGTTTACTTTAATTCGCCAGTCTGATAGCCATTTTTCAACATCCACCAGATGAAGAGCTAGCTGCGCAGTTGCTTGCATCGGGCATTTTGAGCGGCTAAGAATAGCTGTGTCATCAGCAAACGTAGATGTTGTTAATCGTGTGCTTGTCGGGATGTCTGCTGTGTAGAGAACATATAATGTTGGTCCGAGTACGCTTCCTTGAGGAACTCCAGCTCCAACAGTGAATTCGTCAGATATATCAGTGTTGCACCTCACAGCAAATTTTCTGTCGTAGAGGTAAGACTCTAAAAGCTTGTGGGTATTACAAGGGAGCATTGTCTTGATTTTGTACATTAGACCTTCTAGCCAGACTCTATCAAATGCTTGAGAGACATCTAGAAATATTGCGGTACAGTACTCGCGTTTTTCGAATGCATTCCGAATTTCTGCTGTTATCCGGTTGACCTGCTCAATTGTACCGTGCTTTTCACGAAACCCAAACTGATGTGACGGGATTCCTTCCTGGATCCTTAGGTATGTGTTTATTCGAGTCAGAATGCATTTCTCAAAGAGTTTAGATAAGCATGAAAGTAGGCTTATAGGTCTATACGACGTGGGAATTGTGTGGTCTTTCCCCGGCTTTGCTATCATTATTATAATTGACTTTTTCCATCTCGCTGGAAAGTGGCCAAGTTTTGCGATGGCATTGAAGAGCTGGGTGATAGTGCAGACGGCGCAATATGGAAGCTCAATGATCATTTTGGGAGTTATGAGGTCGCAGCCTGGTGATTTTTTCGGATTTAGTTGGTTTTTGATGATATTAGCGATTTCGTTTGGGCGAAACTCGATTGGTTCATGTTGAAGCTGAGGCTCATATGGTAAAGTCGGCAGAGTAAAGGCACTAGTGGCCGGATTTGGTTGGAAGATATTTTTGAGGTGATTGGCAAACGTGCTGGCTCTGTCTGCATCGCTGCGCGCCCAGCCGCCTGTGGGATTTCTAATAGGCATCACTGTTTCTTTCGGTGAGCTTAGAGTTGGGTGAGCTCTCCATAGTGAGTGTTTTGTACTAGAAGTTGACAATTGCTCTATATAGCGGCGGTGGACATAAGCTTCTTCTTGCTGTAGGGCTTTAGTAAGTTGACGTGAGGCATGTCTAAAGCTTTGCTTAGTAGATGGCGATCTGTGGAATTGCCACTCGCGACGTGAACGCCGCTTTTCGAGGACGAGCTGTTCGATTTGTAGATTTGTCTTTTTATTGCTTTGTGTATTTATAGTTTGCGGTGTTGAGGCTCGAGCTGCAGAGACGAGTACAGACTCAAGTGAATTAACAAAGCTGTCTACGTTGGCTTCATCGTGGAGATGAGGACTTAGCTCAATGTGTGAGCTGATATATTTTCTGTACTTAACCCAATTGGTTTTCTGTGAGGTCAATTTTAATGGTTGTTCCAATGTTCCTGGATGTCGCAGTAGAATAAACAGGACAGGCGAGTGATCAGATGAAAGATCCGATAGGCAATTGGCGCTTATCAGATTTTTAGGGATGTTTTTGGTAATCGCAAAGTCTATTAAATCTGGTAGTTTCCTTGGGTCTGCCGGCCAGTATGTTGGTGTGCCAGAAGAAACATAGTCGAGCTTGTTCTTGGCTTTGATAATTGCATTATAGAGCTGCTTCCCTTTTGGAGTCACGAGACGGGATCCCCAGTGTGTGTGCTTGGCATTGTAGTCTCCTGCTGCTATGAAGTGGTCTCCAAGTGTGTTGAAAAACTGCATAAACTCATCTTCAGCTATATTGAAGCGAGGGGGGCAGTATACGGCGGCTAGTGTAAGTTGGTTGCCAGTATTTAGTTGTATATTTATAGATGTGGCCTGTAGGTAGTTTTTAGCAAATTTGTTTTGATAATGGTGCTTTATGCGGCTTCTGATTAGAATTCCAGTCCCACCATGTGCTTTACCATCTGGATGATTTGTTCCGTAGAATGAATATCCTCGTAGTTGAAAATTGTATTTGTTTGTGAGGTGTGTTTCCGAAAGCAGCATTACATCGATGTGATTGTCGAGTAGGAATTGAGCTAACTCAAGTTTATGTTGCGAAACGCCGTTAGCGTTCCACGTAGATATCCGTAGGAAAGCCATTATTTGGATTGTTGTGAAACCAGCATTTGAATCAATAGATTTTGGTTTCGCATTAAATCTTGCATAGTTGTGCGCATAAACGACATAAATTCCGTCAGGCTTTGTTGTAGGCTGCATATCATAGCTTCAAAGTTGCTTTTTGGCTGCTCTGTTGGTTGATGTTGCTGAGCCGTGTTCGGTTCTTGATATGCTGATTGCAGAAATGAGCTTCTTGAGGCAGGTGTCGCCGGTCCTGATTTTAAGGCGCTTGCGTATGTCACATTTTTGTCAACGTTAATGGGTCCTAGTGAGGATCTGGCTGCAGTCGAGAAGAAGACTTCAGGGTTTGATCTGGACGCCGTGAACTGTCCATTTTGGGTGCGGGCAGCTATTCCTTTCTGGTGGATGCGAATTTTCAGCTCCTTATAGACTGGGCATCCTCTATAATTAGCAGTGTGATTGCCACCGCAGTTGCCGCACTTTTTCGAGTTGTTGTCATCTTTGCTCGCTGGGCAGTGTGCGGAGTCATGAAGCTCTCCGCAAACTACACACACCGGGCGCAGTTTACAGTATGACCTTGTATGGCCATATTCCTGGCAGTTCGCACATTGTACCGGGGCATTGCGTTTGTGCGGTTCCTCAACTGTAATTCTGCGGTGCAGCAGGTACTGAAGATTGTATATTGGGTGCACTTCGTATTTCTTCAGGAGCTTGGTTTCTGGTTCAAGCTCAACCTTAAAGAGTGGCTGCGGCTTTCTATCCCTGTTAAGGATATTAAAGACTGTCTTGGCGCTAAAACCCTTCTCCTGTAGCGCCTTTTTTATCTCTGCAGGCGTTACTTCGGGCTCTATGCCCTTAAGTACGACTTGCAGGCCCTTGCTGCTTTTTAGCTGGTACGTGTAAAAGTTCTTTTTATTCTCGGTAAGATATTTTGATAATACTCTATAGTTATCTTCAGACTTCATTTGAACTTTTGTTTCTTGAATGTTGCCCTTTACAAGGGGTATTATGTGGAAGTTATCCTTACCAATAAGCTCAATAATTTTGTTGACAAGAACATTGGAACTTTTTTCGCGTATATAGATAGGCGGAGGTTTTGGCTTCCTTTTCCCAACTTCAGTGGATTCGACCGCCTCAACCTCATCGGCGTCTGCCAAGATTTTAAATCGGTTTGAGTTAATTGACGTTTCTTTTGCTACTAGGCTGGCATTGCCACGGGTTATTTTGCGTTTGGAATTCAGGGGGCTCAGCTTCCTTTTGATTTGGATGTAGCGATCAATGCCAGTCTGCACAGCCGGCTTAATATAGTCATTGTTTTTGTTTTTGTTTTGGTTTTCGGGCAGCGCGGACGTATTACTATTTGCGCTGCTAGCTGATGACGTCGTTAAACGCGCTGTCGATATAGTTGCGGTTGTTGTTGTTGTTACTGTTGACGTTGTCAAAGAAATTGAGGTGCTAGTTACTGCACTCTTTGGCTGCAGAGACATCGATGGTATCGAGGGGGAGCAGGAACGCGCTCTCTCGCTCTCTACGTTTAAGAATTCGGTCAAGTTGGGGGTAATTGACCGAGCTTGATCGGAGCTTGCATGGTTTTCGGTTGCTTTAAAAGACAAGTACGCGTTGTTTCTTTGTACTGAGAGCCGTCTCTCGTCTAGCTCACGTTGACGTTGTGTGCGAACGTCGTTTGAACTCATTGCAGTCGAGGTTGATTTAGTTTGAGTTTTAAGTGTTGTGTTTTATATTAATTAATTAATTAATTAATCAATATAAACATTAGCGATTTCATCGCAAAAAAGCGTCTTTTCGCGTTATTGTAGATTTCTTAGAGCAGTCACTGCACTTTTATGATTTTATTGAATATTTTTTCCCGGAGCACAATAAAAAACACGTCTGCATGCGACGACTGCAATCGAAATATAGGATTATTATTAGTGAAGAAAAAAAATGGTACGGACAGACTTTGTGTTGACTTTAGAGAGCTGAATTCAAATACGGTTGCTGATAAATATATATATATATATGTATATATAAAATACTGACACGCCTATTTAATGTCAAATAAACTATTGATAATACTAATATTAAAACAAACTTACGAATAAATCTAAAAAAAATATAGATAAAAAATGAAAACAAGGAATTCAAACAGATGTAATATGGGATTTCACCGAACAAAAAGGTCGATGAACTCTCCGTTGTATCAGCTAATTTTTCGCTTTCCACAACTGTTTACTCGAACCCATACAGAACTGACCTATCTTAACTTCGGTTTGATCGAACCCCCAGAAGTTGACCTAGATTCGCTAAGGGTTTGATCGCCTGATTTAAAAAAAATTAATTTATTTGTTTATTTTTTTTTTCTCTTATCTATTTTTAATTTGAGTAGTTCACTGCGTTCTAATATCATCCGTGGTCAGGCAATGCGGTTATAAGTAGCCCATAAATGCCTGCAATTCCTATGCGTATGATAAAAAACGTATGGACCTATTGTGGACAGAGGGGATTTTAAAAGGATTTTTCTATTGCACTCGCTCGGGTTAGGTCAAACCGTGGCTGGACGACCCTACCTCTCAATACTTGGTCTATCCGTTTCCTATGCGGCTGATCGAATTTCGAACGAGGTAGAGCATGAGCTACAAAACGAGATCAAACTCCATTTGTGGGTGCATCATCCAATAAATTAATTGATTTTTCCTAATATGAGGTCTGTTTTGCAAACTCTGGCCAAAATGAGTAGTTGTGATGGTGACCTACGTTGCTTAACATGGCCCTGAGGTTGAGCGCCATTTGTAACAATGAGGATGGGTGCTTGAAAGCCGTATAGGATACGATATTCAAGTCCTAGGCGAGGTGTCAAATTTGGGAATATAACAAATCTTCCGGCTCTGGCTAATGGGGTGGTGTTCTTGCCACGCCTTCCAAGGTGCCTTTTAATCATTATCAACAAGAAAGGAAAGCTAACTTCGGGCGGAGCCGAAGTTGATATACCCTTGCAGTTGAGTCGCAGTCCGCTAGGTGGCGCCACGCATCTTATATTATTAGATATATAGCGGATAGCATATAGTCGGCCGATCCTTATGAAATTTGGCAAATCAGATTATCTTGTCCAAAATAGAATATGTACCAAGTTCCATCTATCCATTCTAACTTAAAAAACACCAAAGTTATACCAATTTCGATCGTTCTATGACAGCTATAGGATATAGTCGGCCGATCCTTATGAAATTTTGTACACAAGATATTTTGGTCAAATTTAACATCTTCAAATCAAATAAACAGTCAAACAAACAGTCTTAACCCTCTAACATAAAAACATGGCATTTCAGATCAATCAGTTATATGGCAGCTATAGAATATAGTCGACCGATCCCGACCGCTCCGACTTATGTACTACCTGCAAGGAAAAGAAGGATGTGTGCAAAGTTTCAACTCGATAGCTCTAAAACTGAGAGACTAGTTTGCGTAGAAACAGACGGACATGCTTATATCGACTCAGGAGGTGATCCTGATCAGGAATATATATACTTTATAGGGTCGGAGATGTCTCCTTCACTGCGTTGCACACTTTTGTCCAAAATTATAATACCCTCTGCAAGGGTTTAAAAACTGCGTGCATGGGGCAAGCTTCTCTTGGTAAGAGGTTAGCTACTCATCTTGGCCATCTGGAAAATTTGTTCAGGGAGGATGGGTTCCTTCGCATCGGGCTGTACCGTCGAGTGCTCAAGGCCTCAGATGTTGCGAGGCTTGGTTTGCCCACCCAACCTGTGGCTATCAAAATCCTGGATACAGAACCCATGATGTCACTAATAACCCCTACCTCAACGGTCTCAAGGGGATCGGTTATGTCGGGTCGAAAACTGAATTATTTAGCACATTATAAAAATTTATTTAACAACTATAAGAACTACAATAAACAAGAAAGGAAAGCTAACTTCGGGCGGAGCCGAAGTTTATATACACTTGCAGTTGAGTTGCATTCCGCTAGGTGGCGCCACGCATCTTATATTATTAGATGTATAACGGATCGTATATAGTCGGCCGAACCTTATCAAATTTGGCATATCACTCTCTTCCTTCACTTCATAGCGAACGGTCGTGATTATTTTTTGCGCTTTCGATAAATTCTATTTTTGCCAAACGCGGGTTTGAAACCTTAATTTAAACACTTTGTTTTCATTACTAATATTGTGTCTTAATATTAAAGTTATATCCGTATCGCTTCGCGCTTGTGCAGTGCCATATTTGGGTGAGCATTTAATAAAATTAAAAAGTCGCAATCCAAATATAGCTCTGCTTCTTTTTTTACTCTCTGCCTTTTTAATTTTTGCAGTTAATTCTGCTCTTATCTTTTTGCGCGCATTTCGTTACACTTGCGCTCTCCCGTAGCTCTCTCTTTACTAACACTCTCCTCTACCTACTCTTTTACTAACCTTAGTTGGTACAGTGGTTGAAGGCTTATTTGTTTAAAATAAAAAACAAAAAATAATAGAATATTTAAAAATTATAAATTAAATTTTGCTAATTTGCTAATTAATTTTTTAAAATGGAATATAATGTTGTCTGCTCTTTAAAATCGTGCAATAAGCCGATATCTGCGTCCCAGGCCAGCATCTATTGTTGGCTATGCGAAAGTGTCTCACATGCCAAATGTGCTGGCCTTACTGCATCTGTCTCAGATGCCATATCCCGCCGTGTTGGCCTCCATTATTGCTGCAGTGGGTGCCGAGCTGTCCAAGATGAAATGAGATCATTCATGCGACAGACCAAGAGTGGGTTTAAAGATTTGATCGTTGGTTTCCGAAAAATCAACGATCAACTCAGTGCGCTGGATGTTCAATTCAATAGCCTTCAGCTGTTGAATGAATCTCCTAAGCGGAAAAAATCTGCTACTAGGGAAGTTGCAGCTCCAGTAATCGCGGAACAGCTGGATCCTCCCGCAATAATGCAGCCGCTCATTTCCCTTGCTACTCCAAGAGCAGGGACGGTAAATGAAAAGTTAGCACCCGAATTTACCGTAGCAGAGCAAAATTTGTCTGCTTTGTCCTCCATGGCATCACTCCAAGTGATTCCCAGGAATACCCTTGAATTAACCCCCATAGCTTCCACTAGAAATGGTAACCCGCCGCCCGGACCCCCGGAACGGACTGATGCCGCGGTATTACCGACCGTGGCACCAAAACCATTACAGGTAATACCACCTGTTAGACAAATATTTGTCTCACGGCTAGCCCCCGATACCTCGGAGATTGATATCTCGGCTTATATCAAAGCCAAAACCAAGGCCGTTATTAGAGTGGAAGACATTAGGATATTTAAATACTCCTACTCGAGGCGCATGTCATCCTTCATGATACGTGTGCCAGTGCCGATGTTTGTGACAATATGTTCGCCTGGCTTCTGGCCAGAGGACATATTTGTACAAGAGCATCAGCCGAGTAAGGTAAAGAAAAAAAACACGAAGCCTGCTGGAGTCAAGCTCCCAACATCTGTCCAAACCGACTCTTCAAAAAACTAACACGTTCTATCAATCTTACCTATCAGAACTGTCGGGGCCTACGTAGCAAGCTCCCTAGACTTTATTCTGATAGTCTTTCCTTTGCGTCCCATTTTATAGTCTTTACTGAAACTTGGTTAAAGCCGGAGATCTTTTGCTCCGAAGTTTTTCCAAGTAGGTACACCACTTTTAGACGTGACCGACCTCTGCGAAGAGGAGGAGGAGTCTTAATTTCTATTGACTCCAATTTCGTTTCTGAAGAGGTAAAGTTACCAGAGTTTGGTGATTTCGAATTTATTTGCGTTAAAGTCATATTGTCTGCTCAATCATTGTTTATTACATGTTCTGGCATCACTTGTCGGCTATACAGGCTGTTACCAATCTTATGTCAGATATTGACCTTCTGATAGTTCTTGGCGACTTTAATTTACCAGAACTCAATTGGTCAATTACTGAAAATTTAACTTTCTTATCACTTTCCACCCATCACGATTTCACGGCGGGCATCTTTGACTTGTCCCTAGGCCAGATCAACCATGTTAGAAATTCGTTAGGTCGGCTTCTTGACTTATGTTTTGTATCTGATCCAGATAGTACCACACTTTCCAGAGCGTTGCCCCTCTCAACCCCTGAAGATCCATACCACCCAACGCTTGAAGTTTCAATTGAAACCAATTCTGGTGTCAATCAGAAGACTTCCTGCGTATCAAAGAAGATTCTTTGTTTTCGTAAGGCTGATTTTCGTAAACTTAATTTATTAATTGATACTTTTGACTGGTCCGATATTCTGGCATGCACTGATATAAATATCATCCTAGATAAATTCTATTTGACGTTAAATTCATTTTTTGACTTAAGCGTGCCGTGGAAATATCCGTCCGCTACAAATAATCCACCTTGGTTTACAAGGTGCCTAACTAAATTAAAAACATATAAAGACAGGCTTTTAAATAAATATAAAAGAACCTGTAGCAGCATAGATTTCTCAAGATACTTAATAGCTCGGCTAAATTTCTCCGTGCATAACGCCGAATGTTATAAAAATTATATTCGCCGCTGTCGGATTCAGTTCACTCAGGATCCAAAGCAGTTTTATAACTTTGTAAACACAAACCGTAAACATGTATCTTTTCCCTCCCTACTTACGTATCAAAATTTATCAGCGACTTCGGATCAGGCCATTGCGGATTTATTCGCAAAATTTTTCCAAACAACAACTTTTACCTCCTAACACTTCAGATCAGCCATACGCTTACAACATTCAACCAACTAATAGTATATTTGTTCCATTTCTTTCTGAAAACAATATACTATTGGATCTTCAAAAGGTAAAACCAGTTTATTCGCCAGGCCCCGATGGAGTACCAGCCTGTGTGCTAAAATACTGTGCTAGGGCTCTGTGCAAACCTCTTCAAAAACTATTTAACTTATCTTTAGAATCTTCGATTTTCCCCTTTAAATGGAAGGAATCTTTCATAATTCCTCTGCACAAAAAGGGGAAAAAATCCGATGCTGCCAACTACAGAGGCATCTCAAAATTGTCAGCGATTCCAAAGTTATTCGAAAAATTAATAACTCCTCATTTGCAACACCTATGCTCATCAATAATTTCTCCATGTCAGCATGGTTTCATTAAGCGTCGCTCAACCACCACTAATTTATTGGAGTTGACATCCTTTGTTTTAGATGGCTTCCAAAAGGGACTTCAAACTGATGTTATTTACACAGATTTTAGTAAAGCATTTGATTCAGTTAATCACTCACTCTTGTTGAGTAAACTAAATCTTTTGGGATTCTCAACCGACCTCATTACGTGGATCTCCAGCTATTTAAATGGAAGAACACAGAGAGTCTTATTTAAAAATCAATACTCCCGCTTAGTCCGTGCCACATCTGGTGTCCCTCAAGGAAGCCATCTTGGCCCATTACTATTCACTCTTTTTATAAATGACTTGCCTTTATCCATAACGAACGCGCTGGTACTAATGTACGCAGACGATGTTAAGCTTTGTCTCCAATATAAGTTCCCGTCTGCCCAAAACAGACTCCAGTCGGATCTTGACAATTTTCAAAAATGGTGTTTATCTAATGACTTAGTACTTAACGGATCAAAATGCAAACTTATGTCTTTTTATCGTACTAGTCCTCACCAGGCTTCGTACAATCTCTCTGGGATTGCCTTAGAAAAATTAACTCAGGTTAATGATCTTGGTGTCCTTTTAGAAATAAAACTTAAATTTTCCGACCATATTTCTTCAATGGTTAATAAGGCTAAAGGTGTTGTCGGTTTTATTAAAAGATGGGCTAAAGAATTTAAAGACCCTTATATTA